>NW_016162884.1:2826-39783 GCF_001687245.7 Rhagoletis zephyria | reverse complement strand
TTATCCAATCATTATATTTATGCTATCTATGCATCGGATCGTGAATACCTCTATTGTACATACGGGAAGCGATTTTGCATATTTTGCAAGCCCCTATTATAGTAAAATTCATAAAACAATTGTCTAATTGAAAATAATAAAAATAATATCTTGTTTGATATGACCTAACGTAGCAATGAATGAAGTTTTTGAAAATGACATTTTTACAGAAAATGTTAAATTTTGCAGTACTTTAATATTAACCAAACAATTGGTTAAGCAACACTAGCTTTTTATAAAAATCATCAAAATTTTTGTAAGTTTCAAAGGGATTCAATAGCGCATTTCAAGGTCATTGGGCACCTTCTATTGGTTACAGTAGAAAATTAAAAACTGGTATAGATATTACAAATAAAAAGGGGATATCCCGTTTTTCCGTTGCCATTTTTTCCCCCCTTATACAAAATTTGGACCACTCTATGTCAATCAAATTATGACTGCGACTGGTTTCTAAAATTTTTTTGTTGGGATTCGGTTGAGTACAAAAATGATAGAATTGTATTCTCTCAATCGTGGGTTGAGTAGGAGTTTCCAGATATGGAGTTGAAAAATACAATATTGCACAATAAAAAAATTCCTCATCCCCTTCTCATACATACTTACATATGCAGGTACATATATTTAATTAAAGAATGTACTTAATGTACATACACACATATGTAAGTAAATATGTATGTATGTATAAATCACCCAAGGAATATTTTTACGTACATACATAAATAATAAAGGCTGCACGCACGTATGCAAGTATTGATTGAATATTCGAGAGGTGTCAGGTATGTTTATTTTGTTTATTCCTACTTTTAAATAAATTACTTTCAAAATTACAACAAATAATATGCACACAATTAACTACAAATACAAACAATTTGAAAATAGTATTCAAATAAATAAATAATTATGCGCCGCTAAACAAGTACGCAACGTCGCTGGCCTCGCCCACACAGCCTCGGTGGCGCAGTAGGCAGCGCGTAAGTCTCATAATCTTAAGGTCGTGAGTTCGAGCCTCACCCGGGGCAATGTTTTTATTTATTTATTTATTTTTTTTGTCTTATATCTTTTTCAATTTTAATTTATTTTTATTTTGATTTATTGCATTTTATTTTATGTCAATTAGTTTTTATTGTTTTATTTTAAAATATGGATAAACCAGAGAAATAGTCTACCAAAAACGGGAAAAATGCATGAATTTCAAATTCTCGAATTTTTGTACAAAAATGGCATAGTAAAATCTTAACTTTATATTGCTTTCTGATTTGGCACTTTTTACTTCTTTCAACAAAGCTAGAATAGTCTTAGTTTTAAGCAATATTTTTTAATAAAATACCACAATATCACTTTAAAATATGTAATAAAATTTTTCATCGGCGAAAAGACTAACGTCAACACTAGAATTTGCACATATACATATTCATTGGTTTATTTTATTTTATTTTATTTTATTATATTTTATTTTATTATATTTTATTTTAATTATATTTTACTATAATTAACTTGATTTAATGTTTCTAATGTTAAATATAATGATTACGTTTACTCAAATTTATTACGTATTAAAAAAAAACCGGTACTGTTTTTCAATCGGAATTATAAGGTTTATTATATTAAGAAAAAGACGCCAAAATATTTCGGAAAAATATTAGGAATTACATTAGCTCCACCGATTTCAAAATACCAAAAAAAATATACATATATTAGTTAAATAAAATTATTTTATTATTTTTATGTATGTTGTCGCATAACTTTGGACCACGTCTACCGGTTTTGATAATTCTTTCTCTATCGGAAAGCTAGTGTCTCCGAGGTCTCATACTAATTTGGTTTAGATCCGATCATTGGATCATGAAGAAATTAACGGTATTCCTAAATTGTTATCTGAGAATTGAAGTCGGCTGTGTTTTTGCTTAAAATTTACTTTTTATTTATTTAATTTAGAAATTTTATTATTTTAATCAAGGCGAACTAATTAATATAAGGTGGCAGCGGGAGTACAAAAACAAATAATTACATATATTTTGTTTTTTGCTTTGGTGGCATAAACTGTCAAAATCTGTAAGAGTGTGTGGAAATGCAAAAAAATTTTCAATTCGACATTCGAAGCCAGAAAAAAATACATAAAATCAGCTGATCTAGTAACAACATCTTATATAAATTAGCCTTGATTTAAATTTTTGTTTGAATTTCACATGACACACTTTGATCTTAAAAAAAACATAATACTTTTTTGACACTTTAGAAACCATTGGGAAAAACCACACAAAAATTAAATGCTACGAGCAGTCTCCCCATTGTGCGACTAAAGGGGCAATTAGACATTCCAAGATTATTTAAGGAAATATTAACAGAACCATGTTTTTAAAAAGTATTTCCTCGTGTAAATGCGAAAAAAGCATAACTGAAAACTACAAAAGAAAATACAACTTTTCTCTGCTCGATTTCTATGTATATTTGCAACCCTGTTTTGAATTTTGCTGTTATGGTTACTTGTTAATGGAATTTGTTTGTTGGAATAAATAACTACAGTTAAATCCTAAGATGTATTACTTTATTACTATAGAAAAGCAAAAAAATGATGCCCCCTTTTTCGTCAATGACCCCTTTTTGCGACTTTCTGAAAACTCTCAACGGCAACACTGGCTACGAGTATATGTTGCCGCCAATGGCAATTAATTAAATGATCTCTTTGAAACTAAAGAATAATAAATAGCAAGCAGCTCTGCACACTCAGTTGTAGCCAGCACCTGTGAATATGTTTTCAAGTGTTCAGGTTGAGTACGATTTCTTAAAATAGTTTAAATTTCTTTAAAAAATTGTTTTTCTGTTTAAATAAATCGCTGGCATGGAAAAACCGAAAAGGTTTATTTTGAAACAGCCATATTACTCTTTTAGTGTATGAGAATAATAAATGCGACAAAAGCTTAAAGAAACAATAAGTTCTTGTCACATTCGTCTTTCTCACACTTTTACATGTACTTAAATAAGAAATACAATAAACATACAGCAGCACAGAATAGGTACATAAATTTTACGCGCGAAAATTCAAGGCTTGAAAACTTTTGCAAAAGTTGTAAGCATATGTTCTTACATTGAAGAGAAACAGAAAGACGTGTGCTTGAAAAGTAAAAGCCAGTGGAAATTTGAGAGACTAATGTTTATTGAGCCCAAAAGACGGCAAAGTTGAATGTGAATACATAATACATATACCTATGTACATACATAAGTATATAAGTATATATTACACAAATTAGTGGCGTGTAAAAAGAAATATGTTATGCTTATATGTAAATAAAAAAATAATTAAAAATATTTAAATGAAGATTTTTTGTATTTAGGGTAATTTTTCCATATAACAGACAGTCGGTAATGATGTTTAACAGGCTGTCGACAAGACGGCCCTTAAAGTATGCGTCTTTGTAGCTTAATCCCCATAAAATTTTCTATAAAATATGTGTTTACTTACACTTTGACAGGAATATGAATATATACCCCCAATGCATATGGGATAGCTAGTAGAAGTAGAGCTGCTGATTTGATTTTGTTTTTCAAATTATTTGGTCTCTAAATTGTCAACATTATCTATTCATAATTTATTTTTTTTTTCAAAAAAAATTTTAGCAATGTATTTGCATGTGATACATCCCTTTTTTTCCTAAAAAGAAGCGATTGAAAAATAGGGTTGGGAATGTTCGTTTAATTCTGTAAACAAAATACCTGGAAAGAAATTCTGTTAATTCTTTTAATAAAAAAAATAAAAAATTATGCACTAAAAAATAAGTAAAATAATTTTTCAAACATAGTTATTTTAGGGTTTTTCATATTAGCGATTCCAAGTTTTTGAACGGCAAAGTTATTTTTTAAACAAACTTAAAATTAACTAAAACAGACACCATATAAATACACATTTCAAACTTTGTGCAAAAATTAAAAAAAACATCTGCAAAGCTTCAGCTAAAATATATTCGGCAATTTTTTTTTTTGTTTTTGTATAGAAAAAATGCGTAACGGAGTCAGAAAACAAATTATTAAAAGTGAATGCGATTGTTTACAACTTAAAACTTGCACATAATTACCCTAGAATTTAATGCGGTATTCAACTGCATTCTCAAAAAAATTCTAAAAAATCTGAATAAAAAGTTGAAAATTTAGCTGACACTTGGCAGATTTTTTATAAATTTTTCACAAAGTTTGAAATGTGCATTTATATGGTGCTTGTTATAGTATCTATAATGATCTAGACTTTTATGACAAAGTAATAAATATTAAATAGACAAAAGAAAAGTCAAAATAGATAAAAAATATTGCTGGCTTAATTAGTGGAAGTTGTTTTTCGTGCATTTTTTACTTTTTAGTTAGGACGTTCTTCCATCAAACGAGCGATATGAGTGTATGGTTGCTTAAGCACAACCCTGCAGTGAATCGCCAAACCAGTTAGAAAAAATACTAGTTCATTAACTAGTATGTGCCTACCAGTTCGACATTTTCGAAGAACTTAGGCGATCAGCGACATCTGCCTTTGAATTGCCAAAGCCAAAAATAAAAAGCAATTAATTGCTTTTCTTACAAATGTCGGCTGTGGCGTCACGTGACTACTGGTTCTGGTTCTGAAATCGCAGGTTCGAGGCCGCCTGGAGGTGGTTAAGATTTTTAAAGTTAAATAAATGTAAGTAATCATAATGTATTCAATTTATAAATAAATAACAAATTTGAAAATCTAATTGCATTGCAAAAAAACATTTAGGAAGAATTGCTTGTGCTATAAAAACAAAGAAATTAAACAGACATTTCTTTTTATTAAATTTAAAAATTACAATAAACAGCATAAACAAAAAAATAAATTTATAAAAGATAAAAATAAAATAAAAAAGAGAAAATAAAAAAATTTTCCCTGCGCCAGGGCTTGAACCTGGTACCTCAGGCATACCACGCGAGTGCTTTGCTCTGTCGGCCATTGCGACTGTTGGAGCGCCGCGAGCAAAAAGGCATACTAATGCTTTTCATAGGGGATGAATTGGCAGACTATCTCATCAACTGGTATGATGCTACTAGTATTTCTACTAGTAGATGCTGATGCATAGCCTGACAATTGACATCTCGTAGGACATCGCAATGTTAAAAATACCAGTCGCTAACATTGAAAAATGATAGAACGTGAACTAGTTCGGCTGAAACGCAAACCGGTAGAATTCTAGTTCGCAACTAGTAGCTTTCCCTGCAGGGAAATGACTCAGGTACTCGTTCTATTGGATGCCAATTCTCAATAATAAATTCAATAAGATATTTGTTTATTTACAATTTAATGCTTATTTATATCTATTCGATATTTTTTTAGCCATGTTCTTGAGCTTAAGAACATTAATAGGTATAAATAGCACATACTAAATATGTTTGTGTGTGCATACATATATCTGTATGTGAAAATTGTTTACACATGATTGAAATGAGTTTGAATTGATTACAGTTCATAGATACCTCTATGTAGTTTGAGTTATTGATTTCTTTTTTGGACATTTTTATTTTGTTAAGTGTTGTTTCTAGATCTAAATCTACGAGGGTATCTGAATATTAATAATAACTAGTAATAATCTCCGAAATTCGGGTGAATACAGCAAAAAAAAATACTTACTTATATTAAAAATTTAAATTTAAGTAAAAAATTAAAACTGATATAAATATATGTACTTAAGTATTTAGCTCAAAATTTATTTAAAGAACTTCGTGAGAGACAGCTTTTTATGTTGTACTGCTAGAGACCCGAGAAGCCAACTTAATTTTTTTAAGTTATAAAAGGACCTTACTCTACTCATAGCTAAGTGGGCCGTGGTTGAATAGTTATCTCAACGAAATAGTTCAACCTTCCACAATGTCTGTCCCAGGCTTTTTTATCACTGGGAATTGATTTTGGAATTTGATTTTATAAAGCTCTTATTTTTACCGTGTTTGGACAGTGGTACAATAGGAGTTTAAAAAAGAAAGTGATCTTAACAATTTTTACGTTTTCCTGTCTTGGCTAGTATTTCTTCAATAGATAACATTATCGATTTTTGTGACCGTTTTTACTTTTGTGGAAAACACTGCCATTGCATAAGCTAATACAATCGCACAGACATTGGTTTAAACGGCGATGAAGTACCCTCCTTGATGGTGAACGCTGATACTTTTCAAGTTTTTGTCTTTCTTTGCATGACGATTTTTAGTCCAAAATAGACTTTGTGATTCAACACGTACGATTCTAAAATAAACCATTGTTTTTTTTTTTTGACGAGTAATTAATTTTTACGGCCAAGTTCCTTATTATGGTTATTCGAATTTTTATTACTTTGCAAATGAAATATGTACGCATTTTACAACGACGAAAATTTGCCAAATACTGTGATGACATCGATTCTTGCCAAAAGAAACAAACGCACTTTTTTCGTGCACAAAATACTCTGAAATTGGATTACATTTAAATTTTAGGCATTCAAAGGTGCAATCAGCACTTACACATATACAATCATACGCATGAACGTTCATACATACATATATGTATGTATGTACGACGGCGCATGAGAAACCTGGTGTTAACATTTGTGCACACATTGTACTTAGCAGCGTGTCCTTCAAATCAATTGGCGCATAAAGCAATCAGGTACAACAAAAGTGTGTTTGCGGTAAAAATAAATGAAAAAAAACCGAAAACGCGACACATAACGAGAAGAAAAAAATCGACGAGAAATCACATAAAAAACACGCTTAGTTAAAAAATTTCTCCGAACGTAGGAATGGGAAAATTTGATGCCTGCAAGTATGCAAATAATCCGTGTCAATATTTACATGCAATAGAGAACACGAGGATGGCTTCAAAGGGGAATTCGGCAAAGGAAAGAAGGCTGCAATGTCATGAATCAAGCAAAGTGTTACGATGTGAGTAGTGGCGGGGACTGTGTGATACATATCTACGCGTGTGTGTGTGTGTACATGGTTCGTTTCGATTTCAATGAATTTAAGATTAAAGCATAAATTTGTTTGGAAGTTTAATTTTTACATGTGTATGTACATTTGCATAAAGATTAGACTGGTTAAAAAATCGATAATTTTTCTTCAAAATCACTGATGAAATATTTTTGGGGCAGTAGAAAAATAAGCCTGTCAAAATTGCAGCCCTTAATATTCAAATTCAGAGATCTCTAATCGCGCATTTATATTTTCGATTTAAATAATACTGCAAAACTTTTTTGAAATTTTTAAATTTTATAACTCGTTTTTAAGTCAACGTACCATAATGAAATTTATATTTTTGAAGGAAATTGAAGGCTCCAAAAGTTATTCCAAGAAATTATCTTACATGCGTATTTGATTTGAGAGTTAACGCATACTCGTTAAATGGGAGAAACTTTCCAAAGAAGTGACACCATGTTTGGATTTGTATGCAATAGAGGGTTAATAGGTCAAAACTATAGCGTAGACGACCTTGCTCGATAGGTCTGAGTGGAAAAAAAATAAACGTTGACCACCCCTTTCTCATGAAGACAGCCCGTAGTTTCGCAAATCAAGTTTTACAATTACAGTACATATTCAAACCTAATTCAACAACATTAAAACAAAGAAGCAGAAAATTTTTCCCAATAAACATTGTGGCGAACGTTTCCAATATGAATATCGAACTGAGAATGAACTCATAACCAAAGTTCATAGTACAATATTGGAAATACTCTCGAAATGGGTTTGAAAAAAAATTACAATCATAACAACATTCATTTCTTATCGAAGGTGAAACTTGAAAAAAAGATTTGTTTTCCAATAATTTTCGTATTCGCCTATCTATAATTCACTTGCTTCAATCTAAAACAAATATTAGTCTTAAATTTGTTTTTTTCTATGAGCAGCAACCATTAATTTTGGTACAAACCAACAGCTTCTATAAATCTTCTGTGCGCATAAATATGTATTTGATATTCAGTTGCAATTTACGCCTATTTGTTTGTATTCTACACTTGTCGAACAAATTCCGCAATAAATAAGGAAAATATCATAAATTTTTACATACTCGCACATTAACATATGGATAAGTACGTCGCACGTATGTAAATCTAGATGGCGAAAATTGCAAACTTTTATGTCCTGTGCTGCTCCCCATCGCACAGTGGTTCAAAGCTGGAAATTAGTGTTCACAATTCACTGGCGTCTTCATTTTCACTCAAACTGATAATTTTTTTTTAATGAAAACAAATAAAATTTGAAAGAGACCAGTTCAGACCGATTTTAGATTTTTTTCTTTTATATCTTAGTGCAAATTGCAGAAAAAGTAGCAATTTTGAAGAAAATCGACTCTTCTGTTCCAGTTAAAAAATGTTACACAATAAAAATGAGTTGAAAACGATTGTAGGGTTCCACGGAAATCAAAACAAATGTCACAACAAAATTTGAAATGTTAAAAAAAAATGTTCACCAAAATAAAAAAAAAAAAACAAAACAACGCGAACTCTTAGTCACTTGCAACTTGCACTTTATTATGCTAAAATTTAAAGGTCTATAAAACTGCATTCCGAAAAGTTTAATAAACCCAAAACCAAAAAAAAAAAAATTTTATGGAAAAATTTTTTTAATATCTATTTTTGGGTTCCGATCGGTTCGTATTTATGTTTTTTTAAATTTTAATATTTTAATAGGCTTGTCCGATCTTGCATCCTTTAGTGCAAATAAAACAAAGTTATTCCACTTTAATCTTCTATTAATCTATTAATCTTTAATATTTAAAATTTTTTTTTTATTTTTTTTTGCTTTGGAGGAACCCTAAAATTGGTTTTAACTAGTTTTAGTACAGGAGAATCGAGTTTTTTCAAAATTGCTACTTTTTCTGCATTTGCAATAAAAAAATTAACACAAACAAATATTAAAAAATTGGGCTCATGCAAATTTTATTAGCTTTCACAAAAAAATGTATCAATTTAAGTGAAAAATTAAGGTTCCAGTGAATTGCGAACACAAACTGCCAATTTTGAACCACTGTGCTTCGGTTGCACAGAAGGCTTGCCTGCCGGTCTGGAGATGGCTGCACTCAGAAGGAATTCTGTCATATTTCATGCAATGGCCTACGTCTTTTGTCACATGCACCACATAGGTACATATAGTATATGTATGTATAAGAGAGGCATAGGCGAATATCACTGCAGCGTAGACAATCACATACATACAAACTTATGTGCATAAATAGATATCCATTCATGCGCATATAAATCAATTTAAAAGCAAATAAGTATAACCACAGTAGGGACTTCTCGATTGAGACCCAACAATGCCAAGCAAAGCAAGGTTAAGAAAGAAGTATTTGTTCCTTAGTGGCCTATCATCCAGCGCACACAATTGATAGCTGTACAGCAAGAAATTATTTGTCTGTCTGTCCATTTGCACGCGCAGATAACTAAATAGATATCCTGTGGAGGCCAAGTCGGTTGCAATATTTTATTTATGAAAAGAAGCAGCAAATTTTGCTCGGTGGCAGTCAACAGCCAACAGAGTAGACTTACTGTTGCTTCCGAAGAGCGGGTTTGACAGAGGAAGTGTAGCAAAAAAAAAAAAAAAAACAAGACATGCAAGAAGAAAAACAATATAAAACATTTTACATGAAAAAAGAAACCTTTATTTTTTTTCTTTGGCGTCCGCATGAAACTAGTAAATTGTTGCTTTCATTTGATTGCTTGTTACTGAAAGACAGATGGAAGGCAAAATATTCTCATACCCATAATTGAATTAAAATAAATAACTTAGAGATATTTGCCTACTTGCCGAGTTGAGCTGGCAAAACAGACACTCAGCATGTTAGAGGAATGTAAAACATTATTATTTTTTTTTTAAGTGAACTTATCTGTTGAGAATTGCGTTGCAATATGGGAAATTATGCCAATATAATACTGTCATTGAAAGTCGTTTGTTTGAACAAAAAAATAGGGAGGAATGACAAATGAGTATGCTATTGGAAGAATATGTATATATGTAATAATACGACAACTACATATATGTATATATGTTTTGTGTTTGACTGTGCATATCGCTCACAATCTTCAAAGGTGACACAACTCAAAATTACACATTACAATGGTTAAATTATGGAAATTAATAATTTAGAAAATTCTCCCCAATCCTACTTGTTTTATAAATGTGAATGTTTGTGAGTGAGTGAGTGTATGAGTATGTTTGTCGCTCTGTCACGCTAAAATGGTCGGAAGTATTTCAACGAAATTAATTAATTAATAAAATAGAAAACCAATGTGGGTTTTAAACGCAAGGGATTCCAACAATTAGACAGAGGTTTAAGAACGCTTTATTTCAAAAATATTCTTAAAAAGGGTTGCCACCTGTTTTGAAATTTAAAATAATTGAAAATGGGTACCAAAAAGAGTGAGGTTTAAAGCAAGCTCTATCTATGTAGATATTTCGAAAATATCTTTGACAAGGGTTGCCACCAGCTAAGGAATTTGAAATCAATTCAATTGACAAATTAAATGAATACCTTGGAAAAATTAGACATACGGATAGCTCATGACCTGGATTAACGTACAGCATACCTTTTGAATAGGGTTGCCACCAGGATAAAAATTTTAATTTGTTTTCAATTATAAGTTCAAAGAAATTTTACAAAACTATTGCGAAAGGAACGAGATTAAAAAAGAAACGTATGACGAAAATATTTTTAAGAGGATTGCCACCTATTTAAAAATTACATCCAATTTTCTTAATAAGTTAAATAATGTATCACAATATAGGCGGAAATTAATGACTCTGATTTAAGACAGCTTTATTTTGCAAATATTTTGAAATGGACTACCTACCACCTGTTTAAAAGTCAAATCCTGTTTTTTTGTAACTTAAATAAAGTAAGTATTGCAATATTTTAACAGAAGATTTTCCCCTTTAAAATCAAAACTAAATTTAGCCAATAACTTAAATGAAACATTAGAAAATTATGTCAAGTGGAAGTTTACGGGGGATTTATTTCGAGAAAACTTTTAAAACAGGGCTTGCCACCTGTTTAAAAACGAATTAGATATAATCTGCTACTTTAGTGAAATATTACAATACCGATGTCAAAGAAAACAGGTCGAAAATATCTTGAAGAAGGTTGCCAAGCTAGTACATACATACATAAAAGGACTTCTTCTTCTTCTTTATTGGTGTAACCGACTAAGCGATTTTGGCCGAGTCCATAACAGCACACCAGTCGTTTCTCTTCTGTGGCAACTGACGCCAATGGCTAATGCCAAGTGATCTTTCTAACGCAGAGGAGGCCTTCCCGTTCCTCTGTTACCAGCATCACGACCCGCCTTGAATACTCTCAGACCTGGAGCGATTCTGTCCATTCGAACGACATGGCCTAGCCAGTGGAGTCGCTGCACTCTGTCGGTATCGTTGTACAGCTCACACAGCTCGTCGTTAAATCGACTGCGCAAAGGCCCGTAAATCTTTCGCAAAATATAAGGACTGCCTTACAAAAACTGATTTTGCTAATAACATCTTACATTTTAGCAAAGTATATTTTAGATGGTTCCGGGTGCAGAAGTCCTCGCATGTAGCTCATGACCAACGCTGGCGATTTGATGGATTTTTTTTTATCAAAAGTACTCAACCTTCATTCCTCCTGAAGTCTTCGCCGAATATTTGGCATCAGCTCCACTAAAAAATGTATCACTGAATAACTTCATTTTGCCCCTTTTTGCTTCCGCTAACTTTCAAATTGTACATTATATTACATTAGAGCTGAATAAAATATTTACAGAAATGAAAAAGCAAAAAAGCAGCATAGTTATTAAGTACCAACTAAAGAACAAAAAATAATACGCGAGCAGTTTACAAACTTTGAATATTTCATAAGCAATTCAATGCTCGCGAAATGCAACAGTAAATTAATTCTAAATTTTAATTAACAATTCAAAACCCCAAAAAGGGATTAAGCATAAGTACACCCAAATATGTAAATATGAATGTACATAAGTACGCAGATATACCTATATTTCTATGTACCGAGCACGGGCCAACAATTGCACCAGCTGTTTGGTTAGCCCAGTTGGCTGAATGAAATGGCGAGCCAAGCCTCAAGTGAGCCCAAGCATATTGAGGTTGTACGTGTCAAAGTGGTTGAAAAAAGGCAACGCAGGAAACAGCGATGAGAGAAATACTTATCATGATACTCTTCGCATGAGAGAATGGAGTGGAAGGGTGGTAATCATTTTGCATTCTGGTAACACACACAAGTAAATAAGTAGGTATGTAAATCCAGCAGATGGGAAACAAAAATGATCAACTGTAGTCCTTGTTTGAGACCACACATGAGTATGTATGTATATATACACGCGTAGCTACCTAGCAAAGCATGGTGATGCATGTTTTTTGAGATTTCGGAAATGGCTTGAAGCCATTTGGCAGCTATGTATGCTGCTGAATTTCATTTCGATGAAGATAAGTGGAGGAGACTTAAATTTTTGAATAATGATGAATGATGGGAACACCATGGCGTATGTGAAACCTTTGAGCATGCGTATATACATAGATATTCCTTTGTTATATTTTCTTTTTGCGATTCCCATATTGAATTGTGAGAACTTGAAATAAAAGTGATAAATTTATATTATTTGAAATTGAAGGTCACTGCTTAGCCTGCCTGAGCTTTTATGCGGGCTAGGAAGCGCTGAGGTAACGGATGTGGCTAAGTACTGAGTTAGTGAGGAATATGCAATAAATACTACTGATGTAGGCGGATGCAGTAAATGAAGTTTAAGTGCACTGATGTGTAAAATATGTCTGTTTTATTAGGTATTGCAAAAAAGAAAGAATTTATGGCGTCTTTTCAAAATATTAACTGACAGAAATTGCTGCTGCCATAAAAAGTTTTCGGTGGTAATTATTTTAGTTTCGAAAACGATACCCCTATCAATTTCAAGCATTTTCTATTTCAACTCAAGTCTTTCTAAACACTTCATAAGAGTTTCACGGAGATGTTAATTGGATACATGCCAATATATTTATTATTGCAAAATAGAAAGTACTAGTGAACCCACATTGTGTTAAAATGGCCAAAATTTAATTTCAAAAGCTTAACAAATATTCCTCCTCTTCAAAAGTATTTTCAAACTTAATCATTGTTAACTCTCCTTCGCTGGATACTGCGATACATACTTTAATTAACTGATTAATGAAGTCGAATTTTAATTTTCAAAAATGTGGCAACCCCGCTAAATACAGCTCAGAAATAAAAGTCTTTCAAACCTAGTTCGATTGATACCCATATTTTAACATTTCATTTAACTTATAAAATAATTTGAATTTAGCTTTTTAAACAGTTGGCAACCCTCTTCCAACACATAAAAATATTCTTAGCATTCAAACAAAAGGTTTCTTAACACTCCTTTGTTTGACATCCATATTTTGATATTTCGTACAACTTGTGTATAAGTAAACTAAATTCGACATTTCAAAGAGTTGGCAACCCACTTCAAAATATTTTTAAACTACACTTTCTGAAACCCCTTTCGTTTGGCACCCATATTTTGATACATATTTTTCTTACCTAATATGATTTTTTAAACAAGGTGGCATCCCTCCTATACTTCAGCTAAGAAACAAAGCTTTTCAAAACCATTACGATTGATACCCAGTTTACGCATCTCTAACTACTCAAGCACTTTGAATAAAAAAATCAGCCAGATATCCGGATAGCAAAATTAACGGATATTAACCAGCTATCCGATTTTTAGCCATATACACGAATATCCAAGTATCCTAGTAGCTGCTCTATTCTTCTCCTTTACTTGCAAGAGCATGATTTTCTTCGTTGCATTCACAAACTCGCCGTTTTTTTTTGAAAGAAGAAAACCTCCACTACAAAGTATCGTTAACGCCACCTCTACCTGCTAGGGGGCCGGTTCAGTGATTTTCTGAAATGTCGAATTCCATTATGCCGTATATATAAACTCCAGCGTCACTAATCGTCCGTGTTTTTCCTACTGCCTACTGGCTAACTTTTATTACGAAATTGAGCCAATTTTTAATCATTTCCAAATTTCTTTGAATACATCCAAATTGAAATTCGCATCTCAATTGAGCTGAATGTCCTTTAAATGCGTTCTTCATTTACCACCCATCACACACACTCTGTTTAGAAAACGCATAATTTCATTGAAAGGCCATAACTTTACTGTAACTTAGTCCGCATAGGCACTCCCACATTGAATTCTTACTTGGCTGACTATGACAGCTTGTCGCCTAAGCTATGCAAACTTAAATAAATATAAATAAACGCAATGACTCGACCGCAATGTCAAGCACAATGCCAACAGACTTGCTTACATATGTAAATATATACAACAACGAAGTCACGTTCAATATGCATACCTTCTTATATATAAATACTTACACGTGTATATATGTATATATATGTTCTTATATATTTATATACAAACAAAGAAAATAAGAATATTTAAACAAAAGAAACCTTAACATTCAACTGATACTCTCAAGTCCTTTGCGAAAGTTGTTCAAGGTATCAAAGTAAATAGCGCTACTTTGAAGCCTTTAAATAAAAACTGACGCAGCCATGTGAAAACGTTTTATTTTTGAATTTACTTTCATAGCAGCACATAATAGCTCAAGATGTCTGCATAGTTGGTATTTATAAAATTATTTATGTATGTATAAAACCCTTCTGATGCAAGTTGCCAAGGGATAGTTTTATAGCATCTCTGCTGGGTGCCACACGTTGCATACGATGCATACATATGTATGTATTTGTACTTCAGCTCGACTTTTAGCTAACGCAACCACTTCAAACAGCTGCTCGATGCGCAGAAATGTTTTAATGCCACAACAGTCACGTGTACTCCAAATGCCCTGAAGTGGCTGCTCTTGACAGCCAAATGCGACAGTGTCAACGTCGTGAACATCCGCGATTGCCGTCATAATCGCGAGCGTATCTCGGGCTGTGTAAGAGCCGTTATGGCGTAGACAGCTGCCAAATGCAGCAAAATGTGAATGCTTTGAGCGCTGACTTTGAAGTCAGGAATAAAATTTGGTTAGATTTCTAATTTATTGAAGATTCGGGAGCTGTAATGTAACAAAATATCGTTTTTAGGTGTCAGTGCGCGATGACGAAATACCCATTTTCACGGACCGCTCTAAAATGGACGTCGGAACAGGATCTGGAGTCTTCTCTCAGGAGTTATCTGTGAGAGAGTCTTATAGACTCCCGGATCACTGCATTATCTTTCAGGCTGAGATATATGCAATCAACATGGCGGCTAGGCTGGTGAGCATGATCGACCTAGCTCCATCTAAACTTGCCTTTGTCGTTGACAGTCAAGCAGCTAGCAAAGCCTTAGAGTCGGAAACGACCAACTCGATATGTGTTGAGGAATGCCGAAGATCCCTACAAGCTCTACAGCAACACATAATAAACCTTTACTGGGTCCCGGGGCACAATGGGGTCCCAGGAAATGAGGAAGCGGACGAATGTGCTAGAAAGGATCTGAAATGGGGCTTGGGGAAGCGTTCCAGATCGTGAAACCTCCCCTGCGATTTATGTTTTTGCATGACACGAGAGTGACCAAGGTAGCCACCAACAGCAGGTGGGAAGATCTGCACACCTGCATGATATCGCGCTCGCTCTGGCCACGGCTCGACGAACGAAGAACAAGGAGTTAATTAAGGTTGTCAAAGCCAAACGTTAAGCTTCACACAGGAATACTAACGGGACACGATTTCTGTATTACTTTCAAAATCAATTGGCTATCGACGAAGATACTGACTGTTCCGAATTAAACTACGTTTATTAGTAGATAAATGGCTTATCTATAGCTTATATATACATTTCCGCTAGGAAGTCAAATTTAAGACCGACTAAAACCACCGCCAAAATATTATTATGGACAACAAGTAAACAAATAATGAAAACGAGTTTGGCGGCCGCTGTAGTTGAGTGGTCAGGACTGGGTGCTACAAATTAGTAGACCCATATTCGATCCCCAAGAAATTGTTATTTTTTTTAATAACTTTTTTCATTATCTTTTCTACAGTTTAATTGAGGCATCTGACTATACTGTAAGCCAACTTAGATTTCAATATGCCGGTCCATTTTTATTTCACCCAGTATCGTGGCGTGATCAAAATTGGTTGGGCTCTACATGTTGATTTCCCATAGCCTGAGGACGCCCTTTGCAGTCACAAAAAAAAATTAGAGTCGTTGCAGGAGATATGTCATTAGAAGCCCTGCTGAGTTGCTTTACTAACCGTTTTCGATATGCCAAGAAATACGAGTCTTCGCTCTTTTCATATATTTTCTAGATATTTTCACCAGACACGGTTACAAATTTGATTGACGCCTATGGTGTGCATACTAGGGTGATTGACTCGGTTTTTTCAAACCGGTTTCCACCGGTTGTTTTGAAATCTTCATCTTTCGTATTTTTTTATCGAACGAACCGGTTTATTTTTCATTTCACGAAAATCTTGACCTCTCATTAAAAGTTATAAGTTTTTCGAAGTGCTCAAGGCTTTTTCCAGTTTAAGGGAAACATCTAGTTAAATATTTTTAAAATGATATTCTAGGTTATATGCTGATAAACAATAATGATATACTATTTTCGACTATGAATATGCTCTGAATAGCTCTGCATTAAAAGCTTTTCTCACAATCCTCTCACTCATAATTTTTTAACTGGAGTTCGAAATACGAGTATGCATAGCATATTAGGCTGGTCCAAAAATATACAGGAAATATTTTTTATTTTGAAATTGGTTACTGTCATTAAGTCATAAGTTTGGCATGTAGATAGCCCACATGGAGAAATTTTTTTTTCCACGAAAATGTTATGAAATCGTTAAAAATAAATATTTTTTGGTCGAATAAAAGTAATAAAAATACGCGCCAAATTCATTCCAATTTTCTATAATTTTGGCGGATGATGGCAGCAATTTTTTGGACCACTCGACTGCATACTTATATATATACAAGTATATTAAACGTATATAGTAAACGTGACACTGTACAGTTTATATCCAATATTTGCACGCAAAGATACTTTCCGACTTACGATTTCTGAAATTACAAAGGTTATGCGGCGGACAATCCTACTAAATTTCAACGAAGAAATAACTCAATGGCCAAATGAACATTCATTAGCAATTTCATCAAAATACTATAATACTTTAGTTCGCCATTTTAGTTTACGATATCTACTTAAACAGCGCATTTTTCGCTGTTAGAACAGCGTGAGATAGTATTTGTTTTCGTTGCAGTTTTCCTTCTTCTTGATCAAATGTTTGCTTATGAATAAATATAAGTTTTGGTTTTAGATTTTTTATAGCTATTTTATGATATCTGCTGTAGCATCACTCATATGACACAGTCTAGCCAGAGTAGGATTTAGCAGGTTTTTTTTGTTTGAATTTCGCATTTTATTAGTTAGGAAATTCGTCATAACTCTTATACATATCTACATACATATGTATTATTTATTTGTGATGAGTAAGCTTGACGCTTTTATGACCAGCATGCATTCATTCGCTCCATGGTTGCGGTATGACAACGCATTTTCTTGCATCGTTCATCGATAATGCACCGAAATGTAGTACGAAGATATGATTGCCCACAGCTGCCACACACAATAACCACGTATAGACATATATATGTGAGAAAACAACGAGATGCTCGCAGATATGATGAGAATCTTAAAAAATGCCAAGGAATATTAATCTAGATATATGTGAAGCAATATAAGTGTAGAGGAGTGATGCATATAATCTTAATAATGATATCATGGTTATACAAAAAAAAAAGCTGACGAAAGCAAAATGTCATGTGTTTATATTGGTGCAAAATTTATAAGAGCAAGATTAAGGAATCTAAAGTGTTGATTTGTAAATTTCTAGCAAAATTAATGTTTGCGTTTCGTGTATGGTTAAGCAAAGGCAGGGCGCCTAACTAACAGTTGAGGAAAAATGTATAAATCTGTTATTTTTAAAAACAACCGGAACAAAAAGGAGCAAACAATGAAACTTCTTTATTCCCTATACTTGAAAGGGTGTCTGAAAGTATTCCTGCAGCTCCAAGTTAATTTATATTAAACCTAATACTTGATATAGCGATAGGTGGCACTACAAGGCTGTTGCCATATAAAGGTGTGACTTGTTTCAAAAAAAGAAAAAAAAAACTCAGTTCGTGTAGTCCCTATGCGCGGAAGAAGTGAAAGTTAATAGAGGAAATAATGTCAGAAAGAAAGAAATGTGCGATATACATACACATGTACATATTTTCTAATATACAAAAAACATATTTATTTAAAATTTTTCTTAGCGATCTTTAATTTTTCAGAGACTTAATTCATTCATTTTTAATTTTCAGAGGCTTAAGGCCAAACTAGAGGTGCCATAATCATTACGCCTTAGGTCGAGGCCACGCAATGAGCGGCAAAGCGGCAAGCGGCTGAGCGGCGCCATACAAAACTGGCGCTCAGGCACTTAGAAATGCCGCTCAGAGCATAGCCACTTCAATAGTATTTCATATGTTTTAATTTGGCCGCTCAGCCGCTCGCCGCTATGCCGCTCACTACGTGGCCCCGGCCTTAGCCACAACGTAGCAAAATACTTCAGAGCTGCTTATGGTTATGGCGAAAAATTAAAATTAAATAGATATGGTTATGGTTATGGCTCTGGCGTTATGACATCAATAATCGTTTACAGAGCTGCGCGTACGCTTTATCGGAACTTTTAATTGCTACGGTTATGGTTATGACTAGGGTATGGCATGTACATAATTTCGTAAACTCGCTAAGTTTCGAAGAATTTTTGCGATTAGAAAACAAAATTTTCTATACCCTCGTACATAAATTCGTAAACTCGCTGTAGCTGATCAAAATGTTGAAGAATTTTTGCGATTAGGAAAACATTTTTCTATACCTTCGTAAATAAATTCGTAAACTCGCTGTAGCTGATCAAAATTTTGAAGAATTTGTGCGATTAGAAAAAATGTTTCTATACCCTCGTAGCGGCCCCTATTTTTTCATTTAAGTTTTGTAATTTTTTTAGATGTCTTTATCTTGTACGTAGAACAAAATAAAGTGGTTATCCATTATGGTGATATTTTAATAGGTCCCTAGTTTACATACTGTTGTGTATTATTTATTGAAAAAATAAAGCAAAGGCGGTAAACTGAAAGCTCTTCAAGCGGAATCCATCTAAGATATCAGAAGAAGACCTTTACATACTGCACATAATTTAAACTTCATAAATAAAATTATAATATAAGTCCTTCCGCAATATAACTTATGGCATTACCTTCCGATGGTAGTGAATAATTTAGAACACACACACACAAACCCATTTAAAGTGTTGACCTTGAATCATGATAGAGTCATCTACAAAACACCAAGTGTCGTAGTGCAAAGTCTAAATAACTTTTTTTCTTATACTACCAGCATACAACGCGTGAAAGTTTTAATTGAATTCTGCGCTGGCGTTTTTCCGAAAAATACGCAAATCAAATCAATGCCTTCTGACAATGCTGAGCGACAAGCAGGCTGATAAATGCCGACAGGTTAGTTCGTTTTGTTGCTTTACAATGGCAATGATGACCGAATTCAATTTCCAATTTATTCAAATTCCTCAACAGAAACAAAAGAGCAGCACAACCACAACGACAATTAGAAAATAGCAGCGGTATTAAAATCAAAAAAAAAAAAAAAAAAAATTGAAAAATGCGAAAGGTCAACACCAACGAGGCGAGGCGGTAAAGTTTACCCATCAACCCTCGGTACGGTGATGGGTATTAGTGAAGGCAGATCAAATCAATCATACGCCGCGCCTGACGCAAAAGCACCCACCACCACACAGCGGATATTACGCATGAGGATTTTATGCGTTTTTGCCTATGCGTTTTTGTTTAGTCTTTGCATTTAATATGAACGCCCCGCAGATTAGGGTGCAGACCGGACAAGAGTAAAGTGGCATGCATTTCGTGTGATTTAAACGTTTGGTACATTTTTTAATATGTCTTTTGCTCTCGTTTAAATTTAAGAACTTTTTATTCTTTATAACTAATAAATAATTTATGCGCTTGCTTTAAATTTTCCCATATGTTATTGACCACTTTTTATCACCTATTCCTACGAACTATGAAATATTTCAGTTGAACATTTAACCTTGTGTGAAAAGCTAACAAGCGTATAAAGCTTTATTATTGACGTGTGTAAGCGGTGGAATATTTAGTAGCTCTTGTTATGCATATTAAATATCTTCTAAAATGCATTTTTCTCTCTTTTTACAACTCGTACCCAGAGTTCGCTTAAAACTAGTAATCCGCGAAAATATTTTGGACGCGTGATATGTTAGTGCAGGGATTAAATCTATGGGCTACGTGCCTTGTTGCCAGAAATTGTTTTAGCTTTCGCTGGTAGCATTTTGTCGATGGAATTCGCGTCACAAGTGATTTGCCACTGTGAATTTAAATTACTAGATGATAGTAGGTTTTGTTTAAAGCAAAATTGCATCAGCTTAATAGTTCACAATCGTGAAAAATTCTATATTTTTTAGCTCTAGATGCTTAATTTAAATCCGAGTTCTCTTTTATAATGATTTATTTTGCATTCTTTTACAGTTGTTCATTATTTCAGTTAATTTGTTGGAACTACGTAACCAAAATTTATTTAAGGCAAAAGTTTGTGATTTGATCAATTTCTGATTGAACAGTGTCGAATTGGGAGTTTGTGGTAGAAAAATGCTCAGTGCTCAGAATAAACCTCTGCAAGCGACTAATCTCTATTCTCGAAAGCCTTTCGAGAGTGAGAGAGAAGTGAAACGTAGAGTTTATTCACCTTATTTTCTCCCGGTAGGGGTTTGAGGTGATGTTGAACATGAATGCCGACCGAACAATGACCCATTAGAACTCCCAACAAAAACCGCTGAGGATGGTACATACCAAAGCCGGTTTGTTTCAAAACCATGTTTTTTAATGGATGACGAAAATGTGTTAAAAAATACTTCATATTCCTACCCTGTCGGAAGCATCAACACCAAAGAACAACTTAAAAGTCTCTAGAGCGTAGCCAGTCTAACCACGAAGGACTTAGCGGCTTGCATTCTAAGGATAAAAAAACCCATCTATTAAGGAGTATACACCCATGTAACCAGCTGAAAACTCTTTAATTCGGATCATAGTGGGGCTTTTTGATCTATTTTTGAACCAGTTCCATATACTTAAGGCTATTAAAAATGGAAATTAGTGGATTAAAACTTTCAACAAAAATTTAAAGCAGAAAATTTTACTTGTTGTCAGAAGAACCTACTTTTTCTTGAGACGTTGCTCCGAACAGGGATCGAACTCAGGTCTAACGGAGTCGTAGTTTGCACCTCTAACCACTCAGCCACAGAGGCCGCTTAAAAAGAAATTCTTCAAAAAAGGACTTAAAAGACTCATAATTTTACTAAAAAATTATTCACTACATCGTTGATGCGTTTGTGATTACAGACGTATAAAGTACCGCTTGTCAAGTCAACGGCCTTAAAGAAAATACGTTTTGAAATTGGTCGATGGGCAGTTTTTCAAAGGCCTTAGGTCTCTGAAGAGAAACATTTCCTGAAGGTCGTCATCATAAGGATACTTCACGTAACAAAGACTCGACATCGAAAAGCTCCAAT
This sequence comes from Rhagoletis zephyria, assembly GCF_001687245.7. Taxonomy (NCBI): domain Eukaryota; kingdom Metazoa; phylum Arthropoda; class Insecta; order Diptera; family Tephritidae; genus Rhagoletis; species Rhagoletis zephyria. The sequence goes on along the minus strand of NW_016162884.1, from coordinate 18,087 downwards.
CACATAACGATAACCAGCATCTTCTTCACCATCCGAATCTTACATAAGCAAGACCGAAGGACAACTTGTGCGACGCTAAGTACGACGAATCGAGAGACCGAAAGTGAGTGTAAAATTTTATCAAAAAGTCTAGAGAACTACGGAAAGTTACAAAATCAGGACGTTATACCTATAACAACAAACCTGGTGATCTAGTCACCCATGTCCAGAGTGCGCTAAGCTTATGCAGGGAACACTTCTCCAATCCGCTGAATGGCACTGAAAGCACTAAAAATAAAATAAAATATGCATCAACTCTTTATGGTCATATTAAAGCATGCCTGGTGACTGGAATTTTGGATTGCTCTGCTATAGCCACAAGAAAGGCCAACCCGCTATATGCGCCAACTACCATGAGATCAGCCTCTTAAACGACGCACACGAGGTAGGCCAAGCCTAGAAAAATGGCTGTGAGAAGAAGATCGACATACACCATCTGTTTGTCGATTTCATACACGCTTTCCAGAGCACGAAAAGGGATTACCTATATCCCTCTCTATCGCGTCAATTCTTTAATCTAAAGATTGATAAGATAATAAGAGCTGTAGAACTAAATCGCAACCACTCTATAAGTCACTTGTCAAGTATGCCCGGTGAGGTAGCCATTGGAGTATTTGACGGCTCTTATGCGCTAGCGATCGCGAATGCCGCAAAAGACGTACGAATAAACACAAGCGCGGTCTCAGGTGGTGGTAGCAGAAAAAGAAGGCCTCCTCTACGATGAAGAGACCAGCAATGGAATTCTGACGATCGCCGTGCTAAATTTCCGTTGCCGAAATTCTTTGGGGCCTAAAAGTATGCAACTTGAAAAAGTAACAGATGCAATGTGTAAGCAGTAGACAGTGGATTTTAAGCCTAAAAACATGTACCATATAACTTTTAGCAAAATATATTAAAAATTTTAACATTTTGCTTATAATTATGTTGTACATATTTTTGGCTTGATTTTTGCATAAAAATCCGTTGTCTAGTAATCAGCCAGGTGATAGTATGAAGAAGAAATATATGTGAGCAAAAAAAAATCGAAAAAAGAAGTATCGTAAACAAAAAACGACTAAAAATAAAATCAAAAATCGTATATCGACTGCTGAGTGGAAGATCGACCTATCTCAGCAGCCAGCTCGAAAACGTCTTATCTAAAAAAACTTTTCAAGAATGCCCTATTTTAAAATTTTATTGAAAAATACCCTATCTCACTTCAAAATGTATTGAAAATGTGTTTATATAGGGCGTTTTTGAATCGGAAGCTGAGATAGGGCGTTTTTGAAAAGTTTTTTGAGACAGAGTGTTGTCAAACTGGCTGCCAAGATAGGTCGATCTTCCACTCAGCAGTCGATATGATGTGTGATAACCAATTTTTTCGCTTTCTGGGTACATTTATTATTTACTTGTACTACAATATACTTTATGAATCGATTGCTTATTTCCAAATAAAAACAGGATGTTATTAAAAATGCAAATATATTTATGGAGAATCGAATTAAAAATGTGGTAAATTTCATTAAAAAAATTACAAGATATGATGAAAAAATTTATACGAGTAAATAAATACTAAAAGCTTTTTCTACGAATATTTCCAATATCCGCGAAATGCGGAAGCAATAGAAACAAATTTATCCATTTTAAATGCAAACCAAAACTTTAATATTAAATAATTAATATACATGAATACATATGTACGTATATAGAATTAAGTATGTATTTATAGCGAAAGGACGAAATTAGAGTTCGCCTGCGGTGGCCATAAAATTACCATTTCAGTGAACTGGCCAATGAGCATTTTCAGCACACAAAACTCGATAGAACCACTTCATATATACAAATATTGCATATACATATACATTAGACTGCATCACCAAAAAAAGTTGCGGTTTTTCCGCCGGGATTACAAAATCTATTATATTTTAAGACGTTGACCAAAATATTTGGGAAAAATATTAAGATTTAAGTGAGCTGGACCGATTTGAAAATACCTCCAAAAATGAAGTTTTTTATGAATAAAAATAGTTTCGTAAAGAACTTTTTAAAAAAATTCCCATCAGATGACAAATTAGATTAAGCTTAAAAAATCTGCATAAAAATATTTAAAAATCGTTTCAACGGAATCGTAAGAATGAGATTTTTGATGCTGTTTTTTTCCTTTTTTCAGAGATTGATTTACGAAAAACTTGAATAACTGGCCTAAAACTATTCTGATTTAGACTTATGGGATCTCAGTAGAAAGGTATTTTCACACTGTTTTTATTTCTGTGAAAAAAAAATCATTCGTGTCCCATTTTTTTTTTTCAAATACCAACACATCTTAATTCATCTTTGAATGATGTTCGTTCATCCCACCTTTCTCTTTCATCCTTTGAATGAGTTTATTAGCAAAGGAAATAAAAAGGGTGAGAAAATACCTTTCCACCGACAGCTCTTAAGTCTAAATCAGAAGAGTTTAGGCTCAGTTATTCAAGTTTTTCTTATACCAATCTTTGAAAAAAGTTAAAAAAGCAGCATCAAAAATCTCATCATTACGATTCCGTTAAATTTTTTTTAAAATATTTTTATGCAAATTTTTTAAGCTTAACCCGTTTTGTTATTTGAGGCGATTTTTAAAAAAAAAATTTTAAGAAACTATTTTTATTCAGAAAAAACTCCAGATTTGGAGGTATTTTGAAATTGGTCCAGCTCACTTAAACCTTAATATTTTTTCGAAATATTTTGGTGGACGTCTTAAAATATAATAGATTTTATAATTCCAATGGAAAAATAGTACCGATTTTTTTTTGTATGGGGAGTGATGCAGTCTAATATACATATGTACATCTGTATTTTATGCGCCAACCTGAAGCTCGATGACAGCATTGATTAACACGTCGCTGTTAAATTGCGTATTGTTCGCCTAAAAGCAGGCAATAAAAGGGACCACAAAGCGAGAGTGCTTGTTTGGTCGAGCGAACACAAGCAGAGTTAAAACGAACAACACGAACCGAAGGTCGCTGGAAGGATGTAGAATTTAAGTTGTAAAAAAAACAACGAAAATCCGCATACATAAATCGCTATCTTCCCATTTTCTGAAATATTTCGCTTTACTTTTACTTATATTTGATTTTTTCCGCTCGCTTTTCACTTCATATTGGGTATGTATTACTATATGTAGCCGCTACATAACAGTTGACAGTTTTAATGAAAAGATCGCACACTGTTTCATAGCAATAACTTTATACCGTTTCGCAGCAGTAAGGCGTTTATTCGCATTTCCGCTTTTCCAGTGACATATTTTTCGTAGTTTAATATACATATGTATGTATGTAGGTATACTCTTTTGCCGCTGCCTTAGTGAATGTAAAAGGCGTTTGTGTTTTTTTCCACAGTTGCACCTTAAAAAGAGAAATTATTGAACTGAACTACGAGCTCTGAAAAATAATATTTTAATTACAGATACGAAATGTTTACATCAGACGGGTGTGGATGTGAAGCAAACGAAAGCTTTAGTATTCTAATTTGAACGGATTGCATACCCTGTAGAAAATAAAGGATGGCCAAGTCAGAATCCACTAAATCTGAAAAAATGTTACCAATTTATTGATAAATTCTAAAACTACAGATCTATCTCTTGAAATTATTTAAACTATCAATTAGACTTAGAAAAAGTACTGTAACAAAATATGCTGATTAATATTTAAGTAAAGTACACAATTCCGATTATAGCCACTGCAAGCCACCGCTGTTTTAAAAAAATATATAGTGAACTATTCTATAGCCAAAGATTTCTGCATTAATAAAAATCGGCGAATAATTTGCGCTTTTTATAATCAATTGCTAAATTTTCAAGAAACGAGTGTTCGTCTATGAACATGTAAGATACACAGCGCGCCGTGGCGTATGAGTAACCTTCCTGTCTAGTCATACAACCATACAGAGTATAAAGGAGAATCCCGAAAACTACTCAACGGATTTGGACGACATTTCCTCTGATACATTCTATATCGACAGGAGAGTGACCTTTGGTATTTAGAATTTCTATAGGGTTGCCACCTAAAAAATTATAAGATCCCCACCGTTCGATGGTTTACACAAAATTAGGTGTCAAATGAGACGGATTGGCCTCTAGATAAGCACAAGTGCTTAATTTTTTTTTAATTGGGTTTCCAACTGTTAAGAAAATTACTATATTCAATATTAATAAGCGAAGGTATCAGTTCTGCACCGTCACTGTCAAAGTCTTTTCAGACTTAGTCTCGAGATGTGCAAAAATATATTATTTTTTTGAGTAGGGTTGCCAACTGTTTAAAAATTATATGCTATGACATACCAAATGAAAGCCAAGTCTAGCTGTTTTGTAGTGAGGTTTTATTTTTTCGAATAGGGTTGCCACCTGTACGAAAAATTATAAGATGTGGGATGTTCGTTGAACTAAAGGACTAAACTGTGAGTTGCCAAATGAAACATACAATAAACATATTTATTTGAAATTTTTCTTAGCGATCTTTAATTTTTCAGAGACTTAATTCACTTATTTTTAATTTTCAGAGACTTAAGGCCAAACTAGAGGTGCCACGCAATGAGTGGTAAAGCGGCAAGCGGCTGAGCGGCGCCATACAAAACTGGCGCTCAGGCGCTTAGAAATGCCGCTCAGAGCATGGTCACTTCAATAGTATTTCATATGGCGCTCGCCGCTATGCCGCTCACTACGTGGCCCCGGCCTTAGCCACAACGTAGCAAAATACTTCAGAGCTGCTTATGGTTATGGCGAAAAACTAAAATTAAATAAATATGGTTTTGGTTATGGCTCTGGTGTTGTAGCATGGCATCAATCATCGTTTACAGAGCTGCGCGTACGCTTTATCGGTACTTTTAATTGCTACGGTTATGGTTATGACTAGGGTATGGAATATACATAATTTCGTAATCTCGCTAAGTTTCGAAGAATTTTTGCGATTAGAAAAAAAAAAAATTTCTATACCCTCGTACATAAATTCGTAAACTCGCTGTAGCTGATCAAAATGTTGAAGAATTTTTGCGATTAGGAAAACATTTTTCTATACCTTCGTAAATAAATTCGTAAACTCGCTAAGTTGTAGGCGATCAAAATTTTGAAGAATTTTTGTGATTAGGAAAAAATTTTTCTATACCCTCGTAGCGGCCCCTATTTTTTTTTAAGTTTTGTAATTTTTGTGGATGTCTTTATCTTGTGCGTAGAACAAAATAAAGTGGTTCTTCATGTTGTTGATATTTTAAGAGCCCCCTAGTTTACATACCGTTGGGTATTATTTATTGAAAAAATAAAGCAGAGGCGGTAAATTGAAAAGTTTCCAAGAGGAATCTATCTAAGATAGCAGAAGAAGACCTTTACATACTGCACATAATTTAAACTTCATAAATAAAATTGCAATATAGATCCTTCCGCAATATAACTTACGGCATTACCTTCCGATGGTAGTGAATAATTCAGAACACACACACACACACACAAATATCGCAAACCCAATTAAAGTGTTGGCCTTGAATGATGATAGAGTCTTCTACAAAACGCCGAGTGTCGTAGTGCAAAGTCTAAATAACTTTTTTTCTTATACTACCAGCATACAACACGTGAAAGTTTTAATTGAATTCTGCGCTGGCGTTTTTCCGAAAAATACGCAAATCAAATCAATGCCTTCTGATAAGGACTTGACCTCCAGATGTGCAGTAAAGTTCTAATAAATTTGAACTCGAATAACAATAAAAAATAAAAAAATGAAAAGAAAAAGAATTAATTAATAAAATAATTTAATTTCCGATGAAAGCTTTTTTGTTTTTTTTTAAGTTGTATGGTTTTTTCTTCCGTTAATTATATTATTCAAAAATTATAAAAACATAGTACTAATAAAAAATAAAAAACTAATAAATAAAGAAATAAAAAAATAAATATAAAAGTGGGGTCTTTTAATGCTGTGGTACCTTTTTATTTATTTTTTATTTTTTATTTCTTTTGTCGCACGGTGTAATATTTACTATTTGAAAAAATTTTGCTCTTCCCAGTCAAAAAGAAAAGACTCAGGAATCGAAATCGGTCGCCTTAAAGGATAAAAAACGTGATTCCAAAGTCCTCCTTATAGCCTATTTTGCCAACTGGGCCAACTTCAATCATTTGTGGGCTATCTGAAGTGCTAACAGCTCACATTTGCTTTTTGTTTCTGCCCTTTTTATAAATGTTTCTCTGGCATTAACTTTTTTCAACACAGTCTCATCAACATAATATTTTAATGAGCCGTTAATGCCATCATATCCTTCTTTGTTTGTGCGTATGTTTTTTTTTTTTTTTTCGTATTTTCATTTGAGCATTTTTTCTGGTATGTATGTCTAAGTGAACTGCGTAGTTTTTATGCCTTCCAGATAGTGTCAATGTCACTCAAATGTCCTTAAATGTAAACTGAAAAGGGGAAAATGAGTAGGTACTGACACAACTACACATAGTACTTACATTTACATTTAACAAATATAAGCAGGGAATACTGGCATGTATTATGCAAATAAATATTTACATAGTTCTCGCATGTGTGGTTCCTGACAATGTTACAAATGAAAGAGAGGTATGAAAAATAATAAATAAAATAAAATAAAAAAAAATTCAAAGAATAAAAACAACTCATGTTTTCGGGTAATTTGGTAAGCTTTCGGAAATTAAAGATATAAATTTTTAAAATCCTAAGGACATCACGGTAATGTATCAAAATCGCTAAAATTTTTGTTATTTCGAAAATGTTAGCAGAATTTTTGAAAAATAAATTGTTATGCAGATATATTTATATATATTTTTCTATCTGCCTCAGGTCATTTTCTGGGGTCAAATTTAGTGATATATTTTTTTATTGCGAAACAAGCTGTCCAGCTTACGAATGACACTGACATGCGTCGAAATATTTTGATTTAAGTTGAACAATTTCCAAATTTTATAATTCACTTGTGAAAGGAGAACCGATTGTTCTCTGTTTGGAGGGGGAGGCAATCTAATATTTATACTTATGTACATTAAAGTGGTCCAGAGTTGTATGTGAAAAATGAGGTCCGATTTTTAATGCCTCCACCCCCTAGGATTGTTCTATACCGAAAAAATATACCCCTATTTTTGTTGGAAAGAAAAAAAATTTGGGAGTGCTCAAAGCAGTCAAAATTTTCCATGTATTTCATATGGAGAAAAAACAACTTTTCGTAGAAATAGTGTAGAATTCTTGAAAATCAATATTTTTCTATCGGAAAGTTTTTCAGTATTCACATATGAGATGATAAAAATTTTCGGATTTCATTTTCAATAAAATAAAAATTTATAATTTTTAGATTTTGGTATATGTATGTATGTACGTATATGGGTACAAAAAAGAAACCGGTTGAAACGGATTTCGAAAAACTGAGTCGATCACCCCAATATTAAAATTTTCAGCTTGTATGGAAGGTCCCACGAGCCATTTTCTAATAACCGCCATTTTTCTCCGTGATGATTAAATGGTTAAATAAACAATTGGGTATTATTATTGGGAGTCTCCTGCAGATATTTAAACAGAGTTTTCTGGTAGAAAAATATTGATTTTTAACTATTCTATACCATTTCTACGAAAAGTTGTTTTTTCCCCATATAAAATACATGGAAAACAAAAAAATAAAGGTATATTTTTTCGGTATAGAACAATCCTAGGGGTAAGGGCATAAAAATTCCGATTTTACTTTTTCCCGCATACATTTCTGGGCCATCCTAGTGTACACACATATATGTATACGCACCCGTCTCCAAGTAAATTTATGTTTTTTTACGCCAACAAACTTATTGTCGACTTACTGCAACTATTGCAATTTCAATTCGTTGAGCAACGACAAGCCTTGTCAGGCACACCCATTGCCATAGTAAGAAATACACTTGTATGCATGTAAATTCGTTACCACTCCTAAATTGCTCCACTTGCAGCCGTTAATGCTGCTAATGCTATTGTCGTTGTAGTTTGCTTACTGGTGTTTTATCTTTATTGCCATGAATTGTTGGTGACATCTGCGACATTGTTGTCAACTTTCCTGGTATTGCATTTGTTGTTTTACGAATTTGGTTGTGGTAAATTTAATAGGAAACGGAATTTAGTGAGGAGACTTGCACAGTCAAGCAAATAAGGGCATGGAAGTCAACAATCAACTGCATGAATCCACAACTACATATTTAGTTACATATGTATGTATGTATGTGCTTGCATAACATTTGGTTACATGGAATGTGTCAAAGGTACATAAATAAATACATACTAGATATGTTTGAAATCACAAACTTACATACATACATACGAGGAATTATAGATATGGCTGCTACAGTTTCGTATCACACATCTCTTTACAATGACAAATCGCAACGTTTCCTGAATGCGTACATTCAAATCTCTGCCAAATTGTTATTCTGATTGCCACTACTGTATCCTCTGAGTGTTACTTGCCTCCGACAGCTCAGCGAGCGCATACAATTTGCATAAGTGGATGTTGCAGCGTTATTAGCTGTGCTTGATTGTTTTCCCTAATGTTATGATATTCTAAGTTTATGGCATGCGTATATATATATGTATGTATGTACATATATCACATTTCACTGCCATGGTATTTGAATTATGCATGCCAATCAAGCTTTGGCTGATCTCTGTGACATTACATCAAAGGGGCAATTGCTTCACATCTAGTTTACGCTGACATTTGCCGTTTGTCTGCATGAAATTGAATTATTACGACAATAGGTGTGTACTCGTATTCTGCAGAAAAAAATGTCCAGCCCCCCGATTTAGCATTTTTTTAATTTTGGGCAAGAAAAACCTTTTTAACAAATAAATTAATTATATCGGAATCGGTTATGATGACGCATTCCAAATTAAGAGAATCTCCTCCAAACACCCATCCGTCAGGGGTACCTTTAAAATTATAGAATTTTCATATCAACAATCAACCCACCAAAACTGACAAATTCAGCCAAAATTATTTCAGTTTGCTGGGTGCTAATCTATTTTCGTATATTTAAAGAAAATTATGGTACAAACGAAAAATGACATACGGCAACCATTGTCAGCATACACTGAAGTAAGCAAACTGGAGATTAATAGTAAATTTACGAAAAATAAACTCAATAAACCTTGTGCTACAAACTTTACTGTCCTTTTCTTTGTTATTTATTATTAATAATATAATTCACATAGGCCGTATTTTTTTTTGTTTATTCACCAAGATTAGTTTGTGATCAGCAGATTTTCTTATTTGCAAGTTTTCGCTGGTAAAAATTTTTCCGTCAGAAATTTGCAGCTCTCTATCAGATTTTGCTCTCTCAATTTCCCCTAAATTGCAAATGTTTTAAGTACGAGAATGCAAAACCCGTGAAAGTTTTCTAATTCTTTTAACAGTTTTGGGTACGAGTACACTGTTTATAACAAAACGCCACTTGATTGTTCAAGTTGCGTTGATAAATATATATGTATATTAGGGCGGGTCAATTTGTATGGGGGATTTCTTCAACTAAGCTTATATAGCACAGAAGGATTATAGGTATAATTATAAGAAAATAAGCCGAAGAAACCATGTGTCTAAAATCAATTTGGGGTTCGCCAAATTGCGAAAATAGATTTCTTTGAATTTTGCTGTAGTGTCGTAAAATAGTGCTGAAATTTTGTATAAAAACATGCTGTAAGGCGTTTTTTGATATGAAGAATCTATTTCTCCACTTATCGTTTTCTTAAGACTTTCACCAGAGGGCGCAACAGGGAAAATTTCCACATTTTCTTCGATACCTCAAACTCCGATACTGACAAACTCCAAATTGAATTTAGAATCGTGGTTTCTTCGGCAAATTTGCTTAGAATTACACGTGGAATCTTCCTATAATATACGCGCATAGTAAAAAATTTGACCATATATATAGGTTAAAACAAATTACTTCTACATATGTGCGAGTAATTAAAACTTGAGACTTATAAGGATGTATTTAGAATCAGCCAATAGAAATAACGGTGTGTTTCTTCAGGTACATATCTTTTCGATGCCAAGAGAGTTTCACTGTTAGACGATTCTGAAATACAAGTATGTACTATGAAAAAATGGATTAACTCTATGCCCAACTATTACTTTTAAGAAAACGCCTACTAATTAATTTATCGGAATGGTTGAAATTTAATTCAGGTACACGATAAATATACCTCAAATCTTTCAGCAGGCACGGCATTAATCTAGTAAATATGTACATAAATATATTTATAGTCTATGTTTACTTGTGCTTTATTTAGAAAATGCAGATCGATAATGCGCTCTTGTTTTATTTATGTAATATGTAATATGGAAACAATTTATTTATTTTATTAAAATAAACATTTTAAAATTTCTTTAGAAAAATGTTTAAGAATATATATCGTTTACGCCACTCATGATGCCAGTTTATATAGTTATGCATAAGGAAGCATTTGTAAATACATATGTATGTAAATGCCTTTATAAATTATAAATGAATTGTGTGAAATGTTTATATTACGTGTTAACGTGACCGTGAATTTCTTAACAAAAAAAATAAAAATAAATAAATATTGGCGCTCATATTTTTGTTAAGTGTTTGGGCGAGCTTCTACTCTAATTTGTGGTATACACCTATGTTAGTACAAATATGGAGGGACATACAATTTTACGCAGTCTTCGAACGACAAATGGATTTATAAGAAGATTTTTCGTGACAGAAATAATTAAAATCGGTAGTGGGCTACGGTAGCCGTGAATTTCTGGAAGATTATAAAATCAACAAATCAATCAATTACTTTGAGTAGACAGAAACGTAAATGCATACTATACATTAGGGTGGTCTTTAAATGTAGGAAGCAAATTTTTACATCAGATTTCCTAAGCCTCAATCCCTACATCTATGCTACTATAGTCCAAGATATCACAAATAAATTTTGGTCTCGATTAGAGACTCAAAAAATTAAAATTAATTTTATTTCTTTTCTTCTAATACCCAAAATCGATACTGATATAAACGAAGATATCACATATTGACTGAAGATGGTTAAGGTGTATCGCAAAGTTCAGATTACCCTATCAAGACGTCTGAACCGACTCCAATCGGGACCAAAATTTATATGTGATATCCCCACTTTAGTAGTATCGATTTTAGGTATTAAATGAAGAAGAAAAAAATATTTAACATTTTAGAGTCCACTGAGGCATCTGGCCTTTGATCCCTTTACGACACGCCTTAATCGACTCAAATCGGGACCAAAATTTATATGTGATATCCTCGACTATGGATTTTGGGTATTAGATGAAAAAAAATTTAATTTTAATTTTTTGAGTCCATAGAGATTTCTGTACTTTGCCCTCTGTCCGACACGCCTTAACCGTCTTCAATCTCGGCCACCGGTATTACCAATTGAGGGGGTGAGACTGAAAAAATCTTAAATTTTAAGGACCACCCTAATGTACATATATAATATTGTAAATATACATTTATGGATTGAAAGGTATACCGATTGCCAATAAAGAATTAACTACAAATTGCCAGTAATATTAGTAATGGGCTATTGGCGACAACAGCAGGCGATGCCGGTAATCAAACAAAAGCTTCATGCTGCCATTGAATCAGCCATAAGAGGCGTGGTGCTGCAGGGCAACGCAAATGTAGCAAATTGGTATTCAATATAATTGGCATTGCAATGCAATAACAATTTGTATACATAGTAATAATGCAACTATTAACTCCAGCTAGTTATAACAGCCAGTAATTTAAAAAAAAAAAAGATTAGTAAAAATTGTCACACAATCACAAGGTGCATTCGGAAGCACTTGCGTTTATAAATTGCGCTTTGAGACAAATAAGGACAAGCCAACCGTTATGCAGCGTGAAGCGAAGAGAATACCATTATGACGCTTAATATTGAAAACTAGTCAGTTATGGCGTTAAATTGACATCAAAATTATTGCATGTCGAGTGCCGACGTGTATTGACACATTTGAAGCAAATTTACTATTTATGACAATCGCGACATAAGCTTTTGTGTAGCGCTTGCCGTTCATCAAGTATGCAAATTATGTCCAATTGATGGTGCAAAAATGAGCTGATGATCTGCGGCGACATGAAAATGTCATGTAAATGCAATTTAATTAATAAATTTGTGCAGATAAATGCATGCACATAAATACGTACGCATTCAAGTACGATTTGTCATTTGTCACTCATACGCCGTGGTGTACTCGTACTAAACGATGTTGCCGTATGCATATGAGAAACAGTGATCTTGGCGCGTTTAATTTAAATGGTAGTACAAAAAATTAATATCGATTTAAAATTTTGATAAACAGGAAAATAATCTAAATAATTTCGAAAAACTAGCTGGTATCGTTTTTCGTTATTGATTAGATTAAGGGAATGAAAAAATATCGCAGAAATTTTTTCATTGGAGATGTTGTTTTACGTACCGTTAATAATATAGATATTAATTCAAAATTTTAATTTTCTGTAAGAACGCATTCAAAGCTTCATCAATTCATATAATTCGTATACACAAACAGAGACGAAAGACCCATGCATATCTTCGCCATTTCTGGGGGTATAGGTATCTGCTGCATTGACCATATGCTCCTTATTCAGCTTATTAATTTTATGATAAGATCTCCAAAAACGTTAATTTTGAATCAATTCTCTTTATTATTAAACCTGCGAAATAATGTGTATCTACGGTTTACTGCAGGGACCGTAACGGCTATGATTTTTGCAACAAAAATCAGAATTTAACCGTTAAGACTATTTTCTATTTTTGCAATCCGGTTAGGTATTTTATGATTTGTGTTTTTCGATTATACCACAAATTTTAGCTTCATATTTTTTTTTTTAGCTCATAGAATATTTAAAGCCGTCTTGAAAACGCAGTGTCTATTATATCCGTTAAAAAGGATTGGAAAAAATCCAAAGTAACGATCCTTTTTGATAGCAAAATTAAAAATAGTTCGTTAGTTAGTTCTTGGAACAAGAGATACTGCGACCTGAAAGATTTTTTATATCTCTTAAAGAGAGAGCCTCTAACACAGTATGAATGAATCTTAAAAGGGCCTTGGTAGGCAAATGCTTTATAACAAAGAGTTCGATTATTTATTGAAGCTTCGAAATGGATCAGGCATTGTCTGGCCAAAAGCTGGACAGTAAAACTTAAACGGACAGCAGCGTTGATGCGGATTAACTCGGACTTAATCCGGATCAACTGCAGTTAATTCCCGATCTGATCCAGATCAACGCTGCCGTCTATTTATGCTTTAACGCATCCATGTTTCATAACCTTCAAGGCAGAGCCAGCATTCCGACTCTGTGGTTACATCTATTCGATGCAAGCGGAACCGAAATCGGTTGTGACCAGTGAGGTACCCAGAAAATAGCTAAATGCCATTTATATTTTCTCAAATAATATTATTTCCATTAAAAGGGTACCTGAAGAGCCTGGCTCGTCTATGACCCCCACCGCTCCCCAGTATGTACTTACCAGGGACCGACCATAAGAGTTATTGATGAAAACTGTCATGGAAAAATTCACTATGAAGGAAATGTTTTACAACTAAGTACACACCAATCGATTTCCTTTTCACCGAAACTCAAATTTTAAAATCTTTATTTGCGATTTTTATGCAAAAATTAAAAATAAATAACAATTGTTTTTGTTTTTATATTATAAATACAAAATAAAAATTATTTTTGCTTCTTATATTATATGCCTTAGATAATAGTCATTGCAGGCTTTTTTTATAAAAGTCATCAATAAAAATCAATCAGTGACATTTACTTTTAAAAGTCATCAATATAAATCAGTCACCGACTTTTATTTTTTAAATCATTCGTGCATAAGTCATTAACATTTTTCGCAGTTAAGAAGGTGTTGGGAAACAAAAGTTTACTACGACTTATACAAATGACTTTTGCAAGTGTGATTTAAAAAATAAAAGTCAGTGACTGATTTTTATTTACGACTTTATAAATAAAAGCCTTCGATAACTGTTATCGAAGACATATAATTTAAAAACCAAAAATAACTGTTATTTGCAGATTATGTATATAAAATCAAAAATAATTGTTATTTTCGATTCATAAAACAAAAGTCAGAAATGACAGTTATTTAAAGAATAATTAAATAAAAGTAAAAAAATAATCGTTAAAGAGCGATTTTTTTAAACAAAAGTTGTAACTGTTACGGTCCCTGGTACTTACTTCTTTCAGAGTGTACCCACTGAGTAATTATGGCTCTCGAAGAGGAGCAACTGAGACCACAGAATGGTTCAGGTGCCGAAAGGCAGTTGGCGATCCTTATTGTGCCATCTGATCGGCGATCTCATTACCCTCGATTCCACAATTAAAAAAGCAAACAAATATATAAAAACGATTTTTAGGAATTGCTCGGAGTAGGAATCTACTCTGGGATCTACTGAGTTGTAGTACACAGTTCTGACCAGTCGGCTCCCACAGGCGGCAAGCTCGTGTATTTTGTTTGCTCAGAGAACGTAGAATACAGAGTAAATACAAAACTAGCCTGTACATCTACCTCGTCGTCGGTAATGCAGTCACCATACTAATTCAAATAAGTTGTATTCAATTTCATTTGGATTCCTATCTGAATTAGTACGGTGACGACATTACCGACAATGTATTTAACGTTCTCTGAATTTTGGTCACTGTTACCCTGATTCGCATTACAATTGAGAATTAACTCTAAAGCAGGGATCACACGATTTGTACATTTGTACACAAAATGCCAAATTTAGATATGTTCACATTTGCGCATTTAGATAGCGATGTACAAATAATTTGTTTTGCGATCAGACGATTTGGCTGCCAACGATCCAAATGATTTGGCACACATTTGCGCACAGCAGTAAAGTGACAAATATTGTCCACATTCATTCACACGATTTAACCATTTGGTCATAAATACTTAAACAGCTGATCCGGTATCAACCATACTTTTGCATTTATGATTTCGTGAGATTTGAAGTGAAATAAACAAAAATAATATATACGCACAGGTACTCAGAATTTTGAATACACCCTCAAAATCTGGGCTGAAGGTAAAAAACGCGTTTTTCATAGGTTGGAGCATATACATACTTGCTCGTAACTTTATTTCTGTTTGCCCGATGAAAAATACTTACATAGGCCATTTAAGAGAAAACATTTCGTTGTTTACAACCATTTATAAATGGTTAATTTGTCTTGAGAATGGGCACCCT
>NW_016162884.1:0-1072 GCF_001687245.7 Rhagoletis zephyria | reverse complement strand
AAACATGTGGCAACCCACTAAATATAGTTCAGAAATAAAGCTTTTTTAAATCCATTTCAATTGATAACAATATTTTACAAATTAATTTAACTGATTAAATAATTTGAATTAAACTTTTTAAACGGGTGGGGCAACCCTCCTTAAACAGTCCAACACTTATTAAATCTTTAGATAAACGGCTCTATTCTGTATCACTGTCAAATTTTTGTCACAGTTTTTATCACGGAAAAATATATGAAAAAGTTTTGAAAAAATTTTGTCACCGGTACAGAATTGGACTAAAAGTCATAATTTTAAAGCTTACAAATTTTTCCCACATAATGGCCGCAAATAATCTGGAATAATTACGTAACACAAAATCTTTAATTGGCTCTACTGAAATATATGAAATTTTGAGTTGTGTCGTTATTGCAGAGGACCATCCATATGTATCGTAATTTGAAATATTAAAAATCTCTTTCATTTGAAAAGAAAGATACATACTAAGTATACATAGCCTGATTCCTCAATATTGCCATTCGAGCAAGAAATAATAAACTTATAAGGAATTTTGTTGACCCAACTTGACTACTTAATCAACGTTTTTTTTTTTGTCTATAGCTCAACCTAACCTAATACTATCCCTGTAGGGCAGCAGCATGCCTTACTGAGTGACATATTGAGTTAGAGACTTAGTTTAAGTATTAGCATCCCAAATCAACTTCACACTTTGGTGAGTAAACTGAGACTACGTATACCGCATTGCGGAGAAAACTTTCAAAATAACGGCCAATGCATATAAATATTGCTCAAGTGGATTAAATAAGGATAGACGGACATGTGTTCATATGTAGTGTACTGAGTACACATAGTTGAACTTGGTATGCAGTGCATGTATCACTCTTGACTTCCAAATTTGTATACGACACAAAACACTCACACAAATTTGAATGCAAAAAGTGAACTTCAAATATTTTGTGTTAAAACTAATTTTCACAAATTTTGCTCTTAAGTCTAAAATATGCATGCAAGACGTCTATTGTTTTGTTGTGCATATAAAACATTGAAACGTCTAAATACTCATATGCATTTA
>NW_016162883.1:18612-39795 GCF_001687245.7 Rhagoletis zephyria | reverse complement strand
ACAAAAAGGGGCATAGGATTCCATACTTGTAAGTATATACGATGATTAAAGGTATGCAAAAAATAAATCTACCTGCGTTACAGCACTGCGGTAATAATTTCAATTGACTTTATTTCGCACCCGTGTGCTTATGCGCATTTGAAAGTAGAAGTTCGGCCAAACACTAACATAAGTGTAAGCGCCAATCTATTATTATTATTAAAGTAGTTTTTGTATAAGGATTTTTAAATAGAAACTTGTAAAGAAAACAAGCTCCCGATTGCGTCCGCATGACTTCTGCACGAATTTTCAACTCACTTTAAGTTGGTTTTCTCATAGCTATTTAAAAGGGAGGTATTTATCGAAATTTCTCCAAAAAGCTAACTATAAATTGGCTATTTTTAACAATTGATAATTTTTCACTGCAGGAAAGGGAGTAATATGTGTATATGTATGTACGCGTTGATGCATGATGTG
Source organism: Rhagoletis zephyria (assembly GCF_001687245.7). Taxonomy (NCBI): domain Eukaryota; kingdom Metazoa; phylum Arthropoda; class Insecta; order Diptera; family Tephritidae; genus Rhagoletis; species Rhagoletis zephyria. The sequence goes on along the minus strand of NW_016162883.1, from coordinate 39,339 downwards.
CTGAAGTAAGCTTCAAACACTATACCTACTTCCAAACTGGGATGCATTTACATATACAATTTTGTTTTTGTTACAAAATAGGCGAATTCTCTAAGTATTGCACAGCACTTGCACGGTGCACAGATTACATAGATTGCACGGTAAAACCCGGTTTTCGTATGGGACAGCTTTGCAAACCGTGCGACCCGCGTGGACCGTGCAAGGGCCTTGCAAGACATTAAAGAATACCCCTAATACATATACTGCGAATTCAATGGCTCACAGCATTTCTAAATACATATACATATTTGCAAATTGTATAAATCGTGCAAATAAATTTGTGGTCAACGCTGCGTACTGTGCAAGTAAATGAATGAAAATGCAAAATTTGTTGAGTTTGCAGTTTCGATTTTATTGTTGTTGTCATTGTTGTTGTTGTTTTGTTGTGTGCATGGACGATTGGACGGGATTGATCCTCGCCTGGTTAGTTACGTTTGATGATTGAGATTTATTTTATCTATTTGGCCACTCAACAGCTGTAGTGTGCAGCTTTAGCGAAGTGTTAGTTGTACCAATTTCGCTGTTAACGCAGCGCACCACATCAATCCAACGGTTATTTGGAATGTATTGTTTTGGCTTTGCGAATTTCACGCCAAATTGAATTTGCGAATTTGGGTTGCCAGCGAGATTGACGTACATAGATATGGAAACGTGTCAATTTGGAATATTCATCTTAATTAAATGAATAAATTCGGTTATTAAGTTTTTTTTTTGCAGTTATCCACTACTGGTGCGCAGTTTGTCGCATCAAATCATTTAATTGTTTAAGCGTATTCGGAATTTTCTTTATTTATTTATATATTGGTGAATGAAATAATTGGCAGTGCTTACAAATTTTAAAGTTTTCAGATGCATTTTTAACCTCAATTAAGACAACAAATGGCATCGTAGGCAACCAAACACACACACACACACACACATTATGATGATGCAAACATACACTGCACGTCATATTGAAAATATATTCAATATTTTGCCACTTAACTCTGATTTGAAAGTTCCGCAGCTGTGCCACTGTAAACAGCTTTGCAATGCCAAAGTGCCAGCTGTTCAAGTGTTGAAAGAAACTTTTAATTGATTTAAATTTAATTGAATTGAGTTTGTGTTGTAGAAGTTTGTTCTAATATAATTTGCACTCCATTACACACAAACACATACATGTCCATATGTGGGCACAAGTAGAGAAAATTGAAAAAAGAAGTGAGCTTCAAGGTTTAGTGAAAGTTTTCCATTACGCAAAGATAAACAATTAAAAGCAAAAATAGTTATATGCCATCAATTCATTTCGAAACTAACTAATGCTTTGCTAATGAACTCGAAAGAAAGAAGTGAAAATAAGCAGAAATGTGTTTAAGTAAGAATATAAATGTACATACATACGTGCATACCAGAGCTGCAGAACTGTGAAATCATTTAAATTTTTAATCATGAAATGTTTACAAGTAGGATTTCATTCTTTTTTCCTTTTTGTCTGGTAAGCAAGGTGGTAAATACTTGAATGAAAAATTGAGAATGCTGCAGTACACACTAGTTTTTTTTTCTTTTTAAGATTAAAATTTTTTTTTTAATTTCATAAAATTTTTAGACATTTATTTTCTTCTTTTCTATATTTGATGGTTAAATATTTTTTATTTTTTCGTCCTAATTTTCCTTTCCGTTTGATTTTCCGTTAAGATTTTATTGTTTTAGAAAGGAAAACATTTTTTTGTTTATACAATTTAGTTCCTAGAAACTCATTTCATTGCATCTTGTATTCTTTCTGAGATTTTAAGTTTTTTTTTTTCATTAAATTAGAGACTTGTTTTATTTTATTTTTTTCTTTTCTTCATAAAATATGTTTTATTTTCCTAGTTAATTTTCGTTTTGGGTTTAGATTCAATTGCTTTTTTATTTAATTTAATTTTTGGTATTTTATTATTTTTCTTGTTGGTATTTTTTTATATCTCTTAATTAATTTTTGGATTTTTTTTAACAAAATCATTTCTTTAACTGCATTTGTAGCAACTATTGTTTTCTTTTTTAGTGGTTTAATTTTTTCCATTCCTTCTGAGATTTTACTGTTTTTTTCATTAAATTAGATACTTATTTGCTTTTCTTAATAAAATATTTTTTTATTTTCCCAACTTTATTTTCGTTTCGGTTTTAGATTTTATTGTTTTAAAAAGAGAAATATACTTTTTTTATTTAATTTAATTTTTGGTATTTTATTACTTTCCTTTTCTATTCTTTTAAATAAAATAATTTTTTTAAATGAACTTTTAATTTTTAATTTTTAATTTTCTTTTGGTAAAATTTAAATTTTTTTTTAATTTTTATTGTTCTAAAGTATATGTAATTTTCAAGTTTAATTTAATTTTTAAAAAAGCTATTGCTAAAAGGCAACAATGTAATGATAAGATCCCCTCGTAGCAGATCTTTCAATTAGTCTTTCGAAAGACAGCAAAGGGCTTTCAAGATAGTTGCCAGAACTGACAAAGGTTTCTCTAAAGATTGTCGTGAGTTGAAAGACAATTGCCTGAATTGAACTGTAATATTAAAATAACTGTTTATTATTCTGGAGAAAAATATTCATATGCGAAGGTATTTTTTGATAATATTTTCAAAAATGAGATGTCAAACAATAGGGCTTGACCTTTAACGATACAAGGTGATTTGAAAATTTGTGGCGTATGAGTAACATTAATTTGTGCTCATATTTCAAAAAAAAAAAAAAAAAAATGATTTCGCATTTTATTTTGGCCACTCACAACTTTTTTATTTATCCATCGATTTTTTTCATTAGTTAATTAACTTTTTTATCACGAGAGAAAAAACATTGCAAAAATATTGTAATTTTTTTTTATTTTTTCCATGTTAAAATCGATTTTTTTTTTTAATGTTTTATAAAAAAAAATCCGTTTACAGAGAATTTTTTTGTAGGATACGATGCGCAAAAAAAAATTGAATTTGTGGACCAGTACGTAACAAAATAGTTTCAACATCGATTTCTGAAGTATTCGTCTTGCATTGGGACGGTAAGATGTTCCCAGAAGTGAGGGGCAAGGAACGCGGGAAAAATGCTCGGTGTTTTGAAATTAAAAGAGTCTCGTAGTGAAAATATATGTATGTAGGTAAAGCAAGTGAAAATTTCTCATGCAAAAGTAAATGAATATATTTACATATATATTTCAATCGCATTTGCTGCGCATCATTTAAACTTAACACACGACTCGTAAAAGTTTTAATTTTTTCTCCTTTCCATTTCACCAACTTAACGGCGGGCTGCTGTCTCTACCACCTGTCCACAGCATTTCTTTGGCTTGCTATCTACTTGAATTTTGTTTTATAGCGACACAATAAAATTACCAAATAGTGGAAGCAACCGTTTGTGCAATGTGCAATGTCTGCACAGCGGCCAACACTCTGAGTACAGTATACATACATACATATATACATATGCCAGTATGTATGAAGCCGTAAACAGTATGCGACATAAGGCATATGAGTTGCATTGCAGGAAGCGACCGACGGTAGTTGAGTGCGTTGAAATTGCGTTAATTAAAGAAAAACACGGTAAGAAAACATTTCAGCAGAGAAAAATTGAAAATTATGCACTTCGCACTGCTACTTCTTGTTTAATAAATATGTATGTACGTTTTTTGTTTATTTTTCTGTGGAGATTAAAACTTAAGTGCATGAGGTGGAAGAGTAAAAAAATATGTCGTTCTGTTGCTTACCTTGCTTGCATAGCTTTTGTAAAATGTGACACGAATAATGAGAAAAAAACTATTACATACATAAATATGTACATATACATACATATGTATGTATGTTTAAAAATAATTCTGAGACAGGCCAGGCAAATAAAACGTGGCGGTGGAATGTGAAGGAATTAAAAGCGTATAAGTATTTGAAAGTACCTGACTTAAAAGTTTACGGTGCATTATTTTACTAGTCACTTCACAAAATAAAAAAAAAAAATAAGAAAAGCTTTAAGTTTTTGACGGGACATAGAAAATGTTTTAATTTTCTTGGCAACAATCATATCGCGGATTTAAAATTTCAAATACGACAAAATTGAATTAACCAGAACTTAATGCGTTCTTAGGGATTTTCTTATATTTTAAACATGGACTGAAAGTATTTTTAAAATTTGTGAAAATCCACGAAAAATTACCTGTAAAGTTAAAATACGGAAATAATGAAAATTTTCAAGTTTTTTATTTCATATTTCGTCACTATCGTACCACTATCTGGCCAATTTTCATTGGTTTTTCATTGTTGCATACATTTTGGTGCTACATGGCGTATGTGTAACTTTGTTTGTGAAACAAACCTTTGAAAAAAAATCAACAAATGAAACAGTTAAGCCTTTAAGAAAAAACATAGAACACTATTCTAAACACTTTTTAGGCACGCTTAAATGACACTAAAAACGCCGAGACACGTAAACTTTATTTTGGGTCGTATTACCGATTACGGATCTGTATACAGTAGGGCGGGTCGAAAATCTCATTTTTATCAAATCCCTTGGTAATACTGAAAATATATTAATCTATATATTAATCTACAGTCCAACTTTCATATAACGGTAGATTTAGAAACCGCGAATAATGTGCTTCTTCGGTGACTAATGAAACCATTCCGCTCCAATTTTCAAGACTGCACAAATGGATTTAAAATGGGCGTTCCTCACCCCAAATTCTATTTTGTTAATGTATGTATGTAAATACTAATGTGCTTGAAACTACTATTAACTTATCAAACGATTCATAATCTTGTACAATATATGTTTGACTTCATTTAAAACGATTTTGAAAACTGACCAAAGGTTTATTATATAAACATCCGAAATCATAAAAAAAATGTTTGACATAAATCTCGTCACACTATTCAATATATTTTTCACTTGGTTTCTGAATTAAATAGTGAAGAATTGAAAATTCATAAGGGAAAATTATCGTTTTTGAAAGTTTCATCTTAATATTTTAAAAACTTGATTATTGAAAATGATATATGAACGTCAGATACTAAATTTAGTAACCTTTAATTTGATATATCGCCCTGTTTATAAAAATTAACACATTCCATAGATATTGCGAGCCAAAGTTTCATTTTCAAAATTCATACACTTTGAATCAATTGCGCGGGCTAAAGTTAAGTTACCACCTGTTTAAAAACTCAAATTGTGTCTGAATTTCGGGAATAAGTTAATTGAAAATGCATCACATGAAAGAGGTTGAAGGAGGTTTTGGTTTAAAAATAATTTGACAAACAAAAAAAATTGAAAATCTCCTAACTCAGCAAAGCGGGTGAGGGCAATCTAGTAATATTTATGATATTTTCTACAAAGAGGCTGAACATTATTTTTAAAGAATTTCAAAGTTTGAGTACCTGCCAGCAATCAAATAATTAACTAATTATTATAAATTTATTTGAATACTTCTAGTTCATCTAATCAATAGCAAAACTTTATTTCGAGTAAATTTCGCAACTTTTGATAAGCTGTTGGCCAATATTTAGTCAGATCGCTTTCCTACCGCTTCTGATGAAAGATGTCTTCACATACAAATTATTTCGATGACACTCTGTTCTTAGTACAAAGCTCAAGGCAGAAATATTATTTATTATCAGCCCTCAAAGCATAGAAACTGAAAGGCCCTTGCTTTGGTTAGTGTATTACATCAATCATATTAGAAGCAGCTAATATTTACATATGTATAACTAAGTAGTTGCTAATGTAGGAAGGCCGCAGTTTGTTGATTCTATGTAGTTGCATACCATAATGCTATGCTATTTTCGCTTAACTTAACACATACTTAAGCGTATATGAAAGACTAAATCTATGTAGGAGCATATATACACTTAAATCTACACGAAATGCCTAAGCGAATTTAATTAACGTAGATTTTGGTAGACAATGTAAGTAGCGTGCTAGTCGGTTCAAGGTTACGGCCATGCCGTCTGCTCCACGGCTCACAAATTTGCCAACAATTTAACTAAATTTGCGCTCGACGACTAACTGATTCTGAGCTGACTTCTGATCTGGCAAGCAGTGAGTAAGTAAGTAAGTAAGTAAGTGTGAGAATAAGCAAAGCATTTGCGAAATTGAATGAGTAAATGCACGAAGGCGAAATGCAGTAAGAAAGGCTGGATAATTGTGACAAATAACTAGATGAGAGTAAATGAGCGCCGTTGCACTCACTGCTCATAGCAGCGGGTGAATGACTGAATGAGTGCTAGTATGATTGTGTTTGTGAGGTGTGGTAGTTAGTGTGAGTGGTTGGTTAACTAAGCGGTGGCAGGCCTACGGGCGCATTTCAAGTTCTTCTTTGTTATAAATATATATTTGCACACATTTATTTGAATAGTTGGTGGTTATCTTTTTGTATAATGCTTATTTACTTAAATGGAAAATTTTGCAATGAAGACGAACTTTTTGCAAAAGATATAATATAAATGAGATTTTGAGTCATACAATACGCGAAAGTAAAAAAGTTGGTTTTGCTTCAAGAAGAAAGCCGCTTTACTTTTAGTGGGTTTATCTGTTCAATGAAATCAAGAAGGAGTTCCCTCGATTTTGATTTGTTTACCTATTTAAAAGCTAAAAATAAATTTTAAATGAATTTAAGAAGGCATCACATGCAGTTAAGAAGTAGTACTTTTCGATGCAATTCAGGAAGACATCACAGCTGGCGATAGATGAAAATAGCCACTATGTACAACCTAACCCAATCTCGCGATGAAAAGCTTTTCCAAGTAGCTTGTCATCCAGACTGAATGATTTGAAGATGTGAACTGACTCAACAGGTTATCACATATCACATCTTCATTCTCCAAGCTTCTGGCAAAAGAACATTTTTTACATAGACACTATAGCTCTTACACTCGCACGCTGTACTCTTAAGGGAGAGGAATATGTAGCCACTACCAGATTTCCATGGAATTCGGCAACTATACCATTATTTTAGATTTAGTTTTATACATAGATATTTTCATGTTTATAAAAATAGTAAGACAGTTATATATTCACTGCAGAGATGTGTGTTTCTGTTTTCTATTTCAATAATAAATACTGCACACATTTTGTCTGCACTATCAGCATATAGAACATTTAAAATCGTAGATTACAAAAAAAAATATTTGTATGTATGTAGGTGTGCATGTATGCTAGGAAATGTTCCCTACAAGACATTGCTGAGCACTTTAGGCAAAAATTCTCACACATTTACACTTTTGTTTTTGTAGTACGGCATAAATGAGTAGTTTGACTATTAGTACTGAGGACTTTCTGATGACAACATTGAGGGGAAAGTACTCAATTTTTTCCCATGGCCTGAACGAAAATGAGGACTTTGATAAGCACTTTTGTGATTAGGGATAATGATAATATGAGTACTCATATGATACTCAGCTGTCTTGTAGGGTTCCAACATGTGGTGGCATTTGTGTGCAAGCCAAATGTGCAAGAACCCTGTGGGGAAAATCTCTAGTTCTGAACTAGGGCGCTTCTAGTACTGGTTCGCGATAAATCTCTTTTGCATGCAAGCAACTGGCGAATTTAACATGGCGATGTCCTAGGAAGTGTCAATTGCCCCCCGCTGCATCCCTTTTTCGATAGTTCCGAACTAGTCCTAAATTCTATAGTTCCGAACCAGTTCTGAAATCGACAGACGAAAGAAAAAAGTATCATGATTTTTCAATCTTTTTGGTTCTTCCGTGTGTGCGATTTTAAGTTATTTTGGAAGAAATGTGTTTTCAATTTGAAATTAAATTTGTTTGAATGATTGTAAGAAATGTACGTTTACATACCTTTAGCTGTAGCTGAGTTTGCAGAGGTGCTCGCTGTTATTTCTTAGATTCCAGACGGTCCCAAGATGTTGAAATGTTAACACAAATTTTAGTTTTGTATTACCAAGCTATGAAAAAGCATCTGCGAAGCACAGAATAGAAGCGTATTTGAACGAAAAAGCCGCCGAACACATATCTATGTAAAGTAAACAAGCCCCCCGCTGCATCCCTTATTCGATAGTTCCGAAATAGTTCTAAATTCGACAAATAGGATCTAGTTCGTTCTGCATCCCTTTTTCTATAGTTCCGAACCCTTTCTAAATTCGTCACTTTAGATATAGATTTCTAGTGAAAAAAACTGAAAAAATTAGTTTCTTAAAAGTACCACTTTTCGCCGATTTTGGACTGGTGGGGCTCTAGTTCCTATCGGACTAGTTCCTTTTTGGCGATGAAGACCTAGTACGGAACTAGAAATTTGATTCACCAGTCCGCGGTTTCCCTGCAGGGAAGCAACGATTCAATTAAAAATATGTTACGTATACGCCATGTAAGCCACACTAATTGAAATTTTTCAGAATTTGTACTTATGTACACATGTAGGTATGCATGAACATTTCGTAAAATACCACAAAACCCACAGGCAGCAATACGCCAACGGAATAGAAGCAGCACGGCAATTTGTGTACACTTGGTAGATAATTAGGCAAAGCTACTCATGCGAGAAAAAACGCAGATTAAGAAGAGAAAAAACATTAAAAGTAACTTATGTACATATGCACATTCTTGCTCACCCACACCCACATACACATATATATACATTTGCGACATTTTTATTTTTATGCTTTTCAACAGAATTTGGGTTTTGCAAATATGTATGTACTCGTACATGCGAACTGTCTTTGATCGTGCTGAGATTTTGTCGCGTTTATTCAAGCAAATTCTTTTATTTTTCATTTACTAATACATACATACATACATAATCGCCGCATGTGCGTGCTTTGTTGCGGGAGTCAGGGAGCCAAGTAAAAGCGACTTGTATTTTAATTGCTTATTTTCCACATAGTCAGCGCGCTAAGCAAAAGTATGGCGACTTCATTAAAAATATTCAGATACGAAAAAGCGAAAAGTGAAAAGGAGTTGAAGAGGCGCAAAATGTTGAGCATAGCAGTGGGGCAAAATAGCCGAGAAATATGCAGCTTGTTGACACAGCACACAAATGTTGAATGCTATGCGAATTCATGGAGTGACGGAGTTTTTTTCTGCACGTCAAAGTGTTTAAGAGAAAAAACATCAGCAGAAGATAAGCGAAGATAACTTAAGTGTGGCTATGTTTTACAAGAGTCCGTGCGAGTGCCAAGCATACAGTCTGAGTGAGTGAGTGAGTGTGTGTGTGTGTGTGTGTGTGATTGCGAGCGTGTGAATGAAACTTGACGACGCGAGTAGGGCAAATGCGTGCACAAGTGAAGTTGGAACCAAAGCGAAGTTGAATTTGGAAAAAACTACACGTAACCATATACATACCTATTCATATAAAGGACGTGTGTGTTTGGGTGTTTGTATTCAGCTTGCTCAGCTTGTGTGTGCATCGCCCGTCGTCAGCCTGTTGGCAGACGCGTCTACAACGACTCAGTTTGCGTGACAAGCCTATGCTTCTGATGTCTGAATTGCTTTTTTTTCTGTTGTTTTTTTTTAGTGTCAGGACTCAAGCGGATTTAAAAGTTTTCTGCACGTACGCTCAGACGTGGTTGTCAACTGTTTTTGGTTTTGCTCCTGCTGTTGTTGCTGTCGCTTTTTGCCCGTGGAATAGTAATAGAATTAAAGTGCATATATGCAATGAAGGATGGATCATAGATTTACAAGAAATTTTCTACGATATAGTGGTTTTACACGGGACAAATTTCATCAAAAGTAGAATGTGAAGGATTATCTAAAGTCTAAGTATATAGACTTTTCACAGTAGGCAAATTCTCAGTACTGGCGTTTGTCCAAAAAGCTCCTTTCAAGAACAGTGTTGCTTTTTAAAACACTTTCTACCAAACTTCATATTAATATTTACCCCGAGGAATCTAGAAGAAAGTCAATATTCTTCATTCTCGACAGATTTCCGATCGAGTAGCCAACTAGCTTAATCCCTCTAGAACAGAGGAATACCCTATTATTTTCGCAGGCGGCCTTAAATTATGTTCTAAATTTAAAATTGAAGTTATTCTTAACCCTGGCACAAATCCAGAGTTCGTCAAGCCCTACAACTTACTCACTTCGAATATCACGATGATGTTCTGTCCGAACTGAATCGCTTAGTAAGTACTAACGTTGTACAGCCGATTAAGGCCAGCGAATGGGCAGAACTCATTACTCTCATATGGAAGGAGGGTGGCCAAAAAAAATGTTTTCGCTGATTTTAAGATTGACCTTAACTCCCAGATACAAGTACATTGCTACCCAATCGGATAGATGAACTATTGAACCAACTCCAAAGAGGTTATTTTTGTTCAAAGGTAGACCACAACGACGCTTACCACCAAATTGAGCTACTTGAGAGCTCGAAAATATGCATGGTGACCAACGCGTCTTTTGGGTTATTCCAGTATCATAGGATGCCGTTTGGAATTTCTAGCGCACCTGGAGGGAAAAAAGGAATGAGGCGAGGCTTAGGACAAAAAAAAATAAAATAAATAAATAAATAAAAAATAAAAAATTTGATAAAACTTAAGTTCTCTTTTGCTGAGATTGCTGGTTATTAGCGGTTTTATTTTGCCCTGTTGTATTTCATTTTATAAAAAGTCACATTTTTACCACAAAACCCACTCAAAGTATGTACATTAGGACAGGTCAGTTTGTATACGTATATCAAAGAAAGATTCTGCGAGTAATTCTAAGCAAATTTACCGCAGAAAATCATGGTTCTAAAATCAATTATGAGTTTACCAAATTGCGAAAATAGGTTTCGTAGCATTTTACGGTAGCTATAGGGGTTCTTTTGCTATGAGGAATCCATTTCTGCGCTTATCTTTTTTAAAAATTCCTTGAAAATGTTCACATTTTCTTCGAAACTTATTTTCGTAGTTTTGGAAACCCCAAATGGATTTTAGGCCCATGTTTTTTTTCGGAAAATTTGCTTAGAATTGCATAGTGTACGCGCATAGTAAAAAAAAAAATTGACCCGCCCTAATGTATTTTATTTTTTTTCCAGGAAGTACTTATGTATAAAAGTGTCGCCGATACCCCAAGTGCAGCAAGGTTTAATTAAAAAATTTCTTCTGATTCATATTGTACTCCTACTGCTCGATAAAGTTAAAATATTTGTAGCTTGCGGTAAGTGCAACGGTTAAAAAATTTAAATTTCATTTTAAACGGCACAAGTTGGTCAGTCAATCTGCCTCGTTCATCATGTAATTCTAGACATACTCTATAGACCAGGGGTAATGCATTGGCGGGTGGTCTTTATATTTAACAAGTACCCGGGTATCGGGGTTATCCTTGTACGGGTACCCGTGTAGATGTTGATATTTATCCCGGTACATGGGTGGCGGATTAACTTTCTTCCGGTATCCGGGAGAATATCCACTATAGTCTTCGTACCAGATTAGTGGGTAGTATTTATCTGGATATTTGAAAATGAAGAAAATTTTCGCTACCGTAGAGTGAATGGCTTTAATACAGCTAAAGCCAATTTCAAGTGTATAGCAACGATGTCAGGTTTTAAGAAGTGTTTTCCAGCTTTTTTTTATAGAATAGTGCGTGCTTTACCCGGACACCTTCTTAATACTCGGGTAACCGGATCATACGATCTACTATGGACAAAAGGTCATACTGAAGCACCAAATACGCCAACTCTGTTGGATACAACAGCAACAACAATCAAAAGGAAAAAGTGTTTGTTTTATAGTATTACATAGTATTTTTTAGCACTGAACGAACAAGTTACCTTCTGACGGTATAATTTTCTTTTATTATGACTTTTACGTGCATATTAATGTTTTATATGTACATATATATAAGCAAGCATACATGTTTCTCTACAAGCTCGTACAATTAATAATAGCGGATAAGGCTTGCAACCACCACAAATCTCATACGCACTCGTTAATAAATACACCGTTATCTGGCGGCATGTTCTGCATATTTAAAATAATTACAAATTAAAATAACACAAGCACTTCAGAAGAAATTCAAAACAGCCATGGCGTTAAGATTTAATGATTTGCTCATATAAAATGGCGGACCAAAGCAAAAAGAAAAAGGAGAGATAGGATATTCATAAGGGTAAAATAATCCGGCACAATCAAGTAAGCAACGGTCGTATAGCGGTTCATTTAACATAAAAATTTCATTCATTTATTTAATTTCAACTTTTTTTTTTAATTTTTATTTTTAGCCAAAGTATTGGATGGACATTTAATTTGATGCCTTACTCAGCAGAAGTCCGCTTATGTGTGTATGAAAGCAAAGGACAAGAAAACCAAAGGTTGTTATTTGTACTATGTAAGTATGTATGTACATATGTTTGTATGTATGCATGTCCGTATGTTTGTTTTACAGTCACGGCTCGTAAAAGTTAAACAGAGGCTTTTAAATAGTAATGAAGCAAAGAATGCAGCAATAACGTTGCAAATAAAAAAATTCGTACTAAAAATGCATAGAAAAAAAGCGTCGCTCGTCGCCAGATTATTTGCCGCCAATGCAGCAAACAGAAAACGAAAAAAAAAATAAAAATAAACATTAGCAGTAAAAAGTTAATCGAAATTTCATAAAAAGCACACATCAAACGAAATCATAAAATGTCATATGCTTTTTTCAATTCTTATTTTGCTTTTGGTGTCAACTTTTTTGCTGTAAAGCAGAGTGGAGTGTTTACAAAACAATTTAACTGTTTGTATTGTTATTTCTATTTTGTGATTATCGTTTTTGTTATATCAACTTAATTTTTGGGGTAATTGCACAATACTCGTACAAATGAAAATACCGTACTCTCTAGGCTCTAGGCCATGTCTGGTTTCGATTACTTAGAGGTCATTAACACGACAAACCTTTTGAAATGGCATATGCCAGCAAAAGCAAGCGCACCATCAGCAGCAGCGTTCAGTCTACAGGGGTATTATTGACAGCCTAGAAAGTAAATATGCTAAGCCGATTAAACAAAAATATATATTTTAAAATCACTGAAACTTTAGGTAGCAAAAAAGGTATACAAATGGGTTAGACAACTAGATATACATATGTACATACATACATACATAGCACTCGCGTATCGAGAAACAAAATAAAGTCAAGCTGTGCTGGTCCTAGTGCCGCACAGTGCTCTGAATAGAGCACCTAGCGGGACAAAACTATTTACTACCGTTTTTGGATTTCGTATTTGCTGGTTTATGGGAGCCCCGATTAGAAATCTTTAGTCACGTTATCCTATAAGCGTAAATCCTATACGGCGGATAAAGTAAAAAAAATATCTATTAAATTCCATCGAAAATGGTTGCTTGGTTATTTTTGGGGTCGCTGATTATGAATCTGACCATGTGTATTTTTGAAACTCAAAATGACGGATCCACTATGGCGGACATAAAATCAATAAAAAAATGTGGGTTTTTTTTTATGGAACTTACGTAGTTGTCTATATTTGGGAGTTTCTATGGTAGCTGAATACGAATCTGAAAGAAGGTTTAAAAATTTTAAATGATGGATTGAGTATGGCGGCTTTCCAATTTCAAAAGTTGGTGAATTTTTTTAAAATATAGTGTTATTGAGTTTTTAGTTTCTAACTACGATTCTGAAATAAAGAATTGAAAGTTTTGATTAGGTACTTTATGTGAATCCATAATCCATATCGAATATTCGGATAATGTAAGCAGGAACCGTAACAGTTACCACTTTTACTAAAAGAATCGCTCTTTAACAATTAATATTTTACTTTTATTTAATTACTCCTTAAATAAGAATTATTTATGATTTTTATTTTATAAATCCAAAATAACAATTATTTTTGATTTTTATCTATGTAAATAATCTGCAAATAACAGTTTTTTTTTTGATTTTTAAATTATATGTCCTGGGTAACAGTTATTGAAGACTTTTATTTATAATCAGTCGGTGACTTTCACTTTCAAAAGTCATCAATGTATATAAGTCACTGACTTTTATTCTATAAATCATACTTATAAACTCATTCGTATAAGTCTTATTAAACTTTTGTTCTCCAACCCCCTTAGTACGTACTTTTATACGGTGTTATTTTTTTCTAAACGGTTATAGCGCCACCAGTGCAAAACGGTCGTAAAGTCAATTGACATTGTGGCCACTTCAAGGGTCTTCACATCGGAAACTTGGCCACTCCCTGTTAACCTAAGGCTTTTTAGCAGGTTCTTAGATGACTCCATCCGTCATAGGTGTTGCACCTTACCGAAGTGGTGTTCGAATGAAGACGTAAATATCTGGCAAACTCAGCCGAAATGGGCTTCTGGCCCGGTGTTCGACCCAAGGATTCGGAGCAATTCGGCTGAAAGATATTTTACAATCGACGAAAAACGATTGATGGGGTTCGCCGAGACTACAGTCTTTGGTCGGTAGTAGAGTGCTACCGTAACCATCATCACCTTCAATTGCATCACCTTCGCCACTGCTCATGCCTTCTTCTGGTTATTTGATGAATATAGTAACTGCCCGCTAATCAAACTCAGTATATTTCTCCGAACACATCTATTATAGGTTGTCTAAGATATTTTTCAGCGATTGATTACTATAAAAATAAAATTAGTAAAATGTAAAAAATTTTTTGCAAAAAAACCTATACCCTATCTGCCATATGGCAGCACGTGCAAAAAACAACAACAAATTTTAAAATATTTTTTTTTATTTTCATAGATTTCGACTCCAAACCTTTTCCAAACGATGCAACTTGATAATATTTTTGATTGATATAATAAAATTGTAGCTACTTACTTTTCTCGTCTGCTAATTTTTTTCACTTTTTTTAAATTAACTTCACTTTGAGACGTCATCACTTCGAAGGCTTTAACTCAAGTGTCATGTTCTATCAGCAGATTTTAGCGCCAATTATTCTGCGTCATTACGGCCAATATGCACTCCCATAACTTGCTTGGTTCAGTACTTACATACTATCAAAGGGGAACATATGGCAACGCCAGTGTTATTCGGGTTAAAATAAATATATGTTTTTCACTATTATAAATGAAGAATTAATAATTTTAACGATGACTCTAAGGAACGTCACAATTTTCACTACTATTTAGAAAAAAAGTTTTCAAACAAAAAAAGCCTTGCTACGCGAGCTCTGTAATTAAAAAAAAATCTCTGCAAAAATTGGACATTCGTGTGAATCCCAAAGTGGAGGGGCCTCCTTACTACGTATTCCTAAGAAATAATATTCGGTCCTAGTACCGATTTGAAGACTTCCATTTTTAGTATTTCGTCCCGCTAAATTCTCCATTCGGACCACTGTGCGCCGCTTAGATGCCGAAACTCTTGTGCTTCTGCATTTGCCTTTTTTTTTGGCTTTTGTCGCACGTTTGCTCGAAGAACGTCACATCCCAAGAAATCAAAAATGCGAGCGAAACATTTATAAAAGTTCAACTTATTTCATTAATTTTCTTTTTAATTATGACGTTCTTCAAGTAAACAAATAAATATTTTTACATTTATATTTTATTTAATATCTATATTAATGTACATTTATTTATATATTCATACATACGCGCGTGTATACACTTTCATTCGCTTATACTTTCCTCTGCAATCGCCAATTATTCCCTTTTCTAAAAAAGATTGCTGCGATAGAAAAATATTTTAAGCTGGTCATCGGTTCTCCTAATCATTCGGAATTTAGCTAGACTTTTTACAAACAATTTAGGCTCTTTGTTTAAAATTATTCAAAAATGTTTTTTTTTTCTGACATCAGCTTAACGTAATCAGTGAACTTAAAGTAACTGAGTTGGGTTTATTTAGGCAACTAAAATTGCGCAGATTACGCTATGAGACAAAGGAGAAAAATTTGAGATATTTTTTTTTGGCCGTTCTAACGGCATTTATGGACATCAGGCCAACTAGAGAAATTAACAGTGCTTGAGTAATAAAATATCATAAAATGTTGTAGTTTCTCTTAAATTATCCTGATCAACAGTGGTTTTGGTCCAGAGGTGCCATAATTCTATTTTAACTTTAATTTAAAAATTTTTTTTGCGTATGCAGCCTTATAGCCCAGTACAATAAGGTGCAAGTTTTAAGCTACTGCAAAATTGCGTTGATTTTTAATATTTTTTATGCTGACGGCTTTTTGCACTTTTTTCTTATGGAAGAAAATGCGCAAAACCATTTCCCAAAAAAATTAAAAAGAAATAACCCCAGTTTTGCAATCGCCTAAAACTTGCACTTTATTATACTAAAATTTATTGGGCTACAAGACTGCATACTCAAAAAAATATTTAAAAAAATTAAAAAATTTGTAAATTTGTTATATATGTACTAATTTTACTCAACTTCGTTGTAAAAAAATTCAAACTAAAAATTATTGTAGAGTGCACCCCATAATACTACACTTAAATATTGCGCAATACTCAGAGCTACCATTGTGATTTTTTTTTTAATTTTTTTGAAATGGAATATTTTCAAGAACAATTTTTTTTATCAAAAAAGTAGTATGTGAAAAATTTTTTAAGAAAAAAAAATTTATGAATATTTCTTTCCATAGAGAATTTTGAAGTGTGTGTGTATGTGTGTGTGTGTTTGTGTGTGTGTGTGTGATTTTTTTAAATTTTTTCCTCGCTCCGTTTTCGAGATATTTGGAAAACTATTAAATCGATTCGTTTTTGTTTTTGTGATGTAAAGTTTTTAAAAATGTATTAATCAAGCTCAAATTTCATAATTGTTTATTATTTATGTTTATGCGTCAACCCTAAAAATTTGAAACAAATCAAACACATGAAGTGTGAACCTCGTGCGTTTTGGTACAAATGAACGTTAATTTTAAACATCAACCAGTTTTAGTGAACTCAACTCATCTTAATTCATCTCAACTCCCCTAAAGTCACCTTAATTTAGCTCACCTCACCTCAACTAAAATTGATTTCTTGATTTGTTCAATTTTAAATCACTCAACCCAGTGCTATTTTATATTACCTTATGCTATATTAAGTGCAGTACAAAGAAACATACAACTTTTAAGATTATGGAACGTTTAGGAAGGATCAAGAGAAGTTTCTCGTTATCATTCGTTATTTGTTTTTTTAACTAGCGGTTACATGCAGACATATGCAGTATCGAATCTATTCTCACTGTATATTTATCCGCTGCACTAGTATATTTGTAACGTTGAAGAGTTCACATAGCTTATTGTTCCATTATCTGCGGTATTCGCCGTCGCCAACGCGTAAAGGTCCCTAAATCTTCCGCAGCATCTTTGTCTAGATCACTCTAGGGGTCATCTCATCGGATGTTGTGATTGCCCATGCTTTTGAGTCATATATTGGCACGGGAAAGATGAGTGATTTATAAAGTATGGTACATATATAGAGAGAGGATCTTACATCCCAATTACCAGCTCAGCCCATAGGAGCAATTGTTGGAATGAGTAATCCGTCATTGGATTTCAAGGCTGAAATTATTATCGGTGTTAATGCTGGTTCCTGAATATTACTTTTTGAATTTATTTTCTCCAACATTCGTTTGAAGCAACCATATGTTACACAGTTTACTTTCAACCTGAAGAAAATTTTGTAATTGCTTCTTGTGTAACCCAGCTGAGAGTCTGTAATTGCTGCTTGTGTGTACAAACGAACTTTTATGGACCGGTTCAGGATAATTGAGACTAGTTCAGGCCTATTTCGGGATCATTTTGGAACCTATTTAGGGCCATTTCGGGCCTAAGTTACGACTATTTGAGTCTAGTTCTAGACCACTTCGAGACTCCTTCCGGGGTATTTCAGCCAGACTTCCGGAAAATAGTTCAGGACTATTTAAGCATAATTTTGGTTTCATTTTGTGACTATTAAGTGAAAATTTTGAGACCGATTCAAGACTTATTCGAGATCACGGCTATTTGAGATTACTCAAATGGTCCAGACCTAGTCGCGAAATGATTTGTAAATAGCTTCCAAATAGTCCTGAAAAAAGCCCTGATCTCGAATAAGTCTTGTATTAGCTCAGGCCTATTTCGGCACTAGTTGGGGACTATATCAAAACCATTTCCGGACTGGTTCAGGGCTATTTCAGAACCATTTCGGGATAGTTCACATCTATTTCAGAACCATTTCGAGAGCAGTTTATGACTCTTTAAGGAACACTTCGTGACTAGTTCGGGATCATTTTGGGACTTATAAAGGACCATTTCGGGACCGTTTCAAGTCTAGTTCCATATTATTTCTGGACAAGTTTACGACTTTTTCATAATCACTGCGAATCTAACTGAATTGCCGAATTGCTTTGCCAAGCCATGCACAGATGCTTACACATCATATTTCATGAGTAACTTGTACTTACGCCTCTGTTTAGTCGGCTTAGGAATGTCTCAGTATCCTCCATGTATTAAAAAAAAAAAAAATAAAATTGAATTCCTGCTTATATTCGTTGAACTTATACAAATGTTCATATGTATGTACAATGAATTAAATACAATTTAGCACATTTCCTGTACTTATTTGAAGAAAAAAAAAATTTACATTTAAATATTAGTACTGCAGCAGGTGCATACACGCAAACGCATGTGTAACAAAATACCAATTTCCTATATTTTTTCATTAATTTTTTCGTCTCATTCCGTATTTAATGTGCAAAACTTTCCAACATGGGTTGCGTAAAGACAACATAACATAGCAAACGAAAGCATGTTCGGGTAGCAGATGTATTTAATTTTGCATGTTTCATAACTTCTATGAATAATGCAGGTCTATTGAGATATAAAAAAAAAAAAAAAATTATATTAAATTTTTACTAATGCGACATGCTGTGAATGTGCTTTGTTGAAAAGTTAGATACTACTAAAATATGTTGATTGCTTGTTAGCTTAGATAAGTGCAGTCACATTTATATATATATATATATATGTACACATAACTGGTAACAGATGCATAGTTACGTACGCAATATGCGCAGTATGCAGTAAATAAATATGTTTAATGCATATGTCTGGTATTAAAAGTACATACAAAAATTTGAACATAGCAGCAGGGTGATTCACTAAACTGCAAATTTTCTTTTATAAGTAAAATAAAAAAAATTTTCGCAAGCATTATTTTTTCGTGTGTTGGTGTTGGTTGATTTTTCCGACAGGGTGGTAAGATGATTTATTTTGGAACGAATTTCCGTCATCCCTTGTCAAGTTTGGTTTGCAGACAAACCGGTTTCGGCGTTGTGCCATCTTCAGTGTCATTTTTCGTTCTGTCTGGTTCGAGATTTGTCCCTAATTTATGTTCATTTATCTTAGGTAATGTGATTTTCGTCGATGATTAATTACTAGATATGCCATGGTGCCCATTTTTTGAAGCAGGTAATAGGTTCATCTTCGCTGTTTCGATATTAACATGCATTATGTTGTCGCTGTATGGTTTTTGCCTGCAGGTAGGTATTTTTTCTCCTCAAACTTTACTTATTTTTTTTTAGTTCAAACGGTTCAATAGTTATAGAATTTTTTAAGAGAATAAAATATTTTTCATATTTTTTACATGGGGAATTTCAAATGGAATAGACATTTTTTCAAAATGGCGTAATTTTCATCTCAGTAAATAGGTTCCTTTAAGGCCATACACTCGTTACGTTAATGCTTTGGATCACCCTAATGTGTACATATAAACAAGAATGCATATTTAGGTAGTTTTTTTTTTTTTAATAACACAAATGGAAGAGAAAATACCAACTATTCTGTAAAGTAAATTTGAACGAATATATTTGCCAATTAAATTTAACTTCATTTAATCACATTTAATTTACATACAAACATATATGTATATAAATAAAACTAAAAGTTGACTATGTTTGCTTTTGTAGCGCTGCGCTGTAATGAATTTCTTTCAATAAAATAATAAAAAGTTCCAATTTAATATTTTTTTTGGCGTTTATTTTGGAACCGAATTCGCGTATGAGTATGGTGTATTGTGTCGAATTAAGCATTTTATTCGACTCTCTTAACCTTAATGTGAATATTATTTAATATAGCATTTTCAGTTTAAATTAAACTTTTTTCAAATTAAATGAAACTTCTTTTTTGGATTACTTTGAATTATCTGTTACGTGTTGCTCACCCTTAAACTGGCTACACACGACGAACATCAGCGCGCACATGCGCGGCTTGACGTGCGTGTTTGTCGTTTGTAGGGCGGTTCACGAGCATGCTCGCAAAAAATAAAAAAATTTTGATTTTCAGCGTTGTTGCCGTGATTAGACTGTGCTCTAATCCCTAGAGTTTGTTTAAGTTAGAAGAAAATAATTAGACAATTGTTATGCAAATGCCAAATTTTACATTTCGCTTAAGCGAGTGAGTGAGAAGGGAGAGTATTTGTACTTTATTTCCCTCTTCTCCCTTAAGAAAATAATAGTTGACAGCTTTGAATTCGTGTAGCAACAGTAAAAATCATGGTACAATAAAAACAGGTAGAAGCCAAATTGACATCGAACCTACAAAAGTCAAAGTTTTCGGGAGAGTAAAAATAAAAATGAGCGTGTGTAAGGAAAAATAAAAAATTACATTTCGCTGGTTGACGTTTTTGAGTAAATTTGAAGTTTTGTTTCTATTTATTTATTTTTTTAGTTAAAATTTGCTAATTTGTATGTTGTTTTATGTTTTTAATTTATGAGTTGCAGTGTTGTTGGAGGGACTTTCCGGCATAAGGGTCATAGGAACAGCACTTGGCATCAAACGTGCCTTTCCTGTACCTCCCGGTGCATTTATGAAATCTGCTGCTTTAAAATGTTTAA
>NW_016162883.1:0-18268 GCF_001687245.7 Rhagoletis zephyria | reverse complement strand
AAAAAAAAAACAACGATATGACATTCAACGCGTAACGAAATATAGGAAATAAAAGAAAAACAAGTTGAAGTTTAAAGGTTTGGTTCTCATGAGAGCAACGTCATTTTGGCTTCTACCTGTATTTATGTGCCTTGAGTAAAAATATTCTCCCAGTTAAACATCATAATCGGCGTTATCGACTCCCTGATATAAGTATGGCGTCGATAACGTCGATAACGATGTGTAACTGGGAGTTAAGGCTCTGTTACGTACGTGTTTTTACGTAGAAATCAAAAACCAACAGACTTCTACGTATGTAATGCTGTGCGTTGGGTAACAGCTTACCCGCGAAGCTCATTTAACAGATTCCTTATGTGACAACTCTCAAGCAATGCCAAGTATGCATAACAGAGCCTTTAGTGTTAGCCAGACATGGTGCAAACGGCTCTTAATATATAGGTGATTTCCTGTTCCTTAATTTAAAAATGTTTAATACTTAATTTGAATAAAGTTTCATTTAATTTGAAAAAAGTTTCATTTGGTTTGAATAAAATTTCATTTAAACTGAAAATGCTATAGAAAGCTCCGCCAATATGAATATGGTAAGCTTATTAGATAGGAGCCGCACACTGGGACCGCTTCATAGGCGACGATGTTAGAAACTCATTATTCAAATGTTGTCGCATAGAAAAAAAAATATATGCGAGCAGAATTATAAAAAAAGCTTGTAAAAAGTACATTTTCTCATGTTTTTACTATTGGCTTCTCAACTGCTGCTGTTTTACAAGAGCATTCATCAATATTTAATTACATCGGTTTTCGTCGTAAATTTTTTTTTTTATCAAAGTTCTGGTAAATTTTTTAAGAATATGAACCTTGTGTAATTTTTCTTCTCTCCTGTAAAGTTGCAAAAACAACGGACTGATGAAATTTTCAATGTAAGCTAGCGATTTAAAAATTACCAAACTAAAAAATTACTCATACGCCATGTAGTACTTATTTGATAATAAAAGGTGTGTATTGGTCGTCATGCTTAGTTTCTTTGGTTTTACTTGTTCAAAGTTGTTTCTTTGTTGAAGAGATCACGCCGGCCAAGTGGATAGAGATTTACATACATATGTACGGTTTTCTTGCACTAAATATAAGGTGATTTATATATATCAATACAATATGAGACAGATCTTTAGCGTTAACATTTACTAATATTTTTTTTTTATATAAAGCCCATAACTTTGACAAGCTTGGTCATGGATCGCTACTAAGTTGAACAATGCATACAAGTGATCAACACATTTTATGAGAATGGACGTTCTGCAAGCAGTGTATTTCGCGCATTGCGTAACTTCTTCGATGAACATAACCGGACATCTCAGTACACACAATCAGCCGTTTGTTGGAGAAATCCGAAAAAAGTTGGTCGGCGAAAAACGTGACAACACCCGAACATCTTCGTACAGATTGTTCGACTGGAAATATCGCTGATATATAACAAAGTGTGCATCAGGCCGCGACCACCTCAGTCTGGCAATTCCGATGAACGGTAAGCATTATCGAGATAAGATAAAAACCCGTTTGTGGCTTGAATTAGATGATATGGACTTGGGCAATAATATGTGGTTTTAAGAGAATGGTGCCACTTGGCGAACAGCTCATGAAACAGTGGCCCTATTG
Organism: Rhagoletis zephyria; assembly: GCF_001687245.7. Lineage (NCBI taxonomy): Eukaryota > Metazoa > Arthropoda > Insecta > Diptera > Tephritidae > Rhagoletis > Rhagoletis zephyria. The sequence continues at coordinate 16,618 of NW_016162883.1, read as the reverse complement.
ATAACACTGAAGCCGATATCTATTAGTGTGATCCATTCAAAGTGGTCAGTAATAACTTGGTATATACATATGGTACATAGACTTCAATAGCATTTCCCATCGCATCTAACTCAAACGTTCCTGCGCTCTCTGCTATAACTTCAGGGTATTAGAAATATCTTCCAAGATAAAATAAAAATGTTCAACACGATTTAAAACTTCCTATACAATTTTTCTTAAAGGTTAGTAATTTTGTTTCAATACTATGACAACTACTTAGTAAACATAAACGTTATTTTATTTTCATATAAGTCGTAATCTTTACATATTTATTCGAACGTTTTGGTGTCAAAGATTAATTCGTGAGCATTAAATAAATAGGCCAAGACTATATTACAACTACATTTAGAGAATATGCGATACAATTAACATACATACATATGTATCTATGTGAATATTTATTTATATATATTCATGTATGTATGTGAGATTGGCTAATACTCAAAAGTTTCCTCAACGCCAACAACAACAGCCGTCCTACAAGTGGTCGGTGTCAACAAAATAATATTTACTTATTTGCGAAGATTAATGAAGTAAACAGCTGTTGTAGAAAAGGGCCAAGGAAAAAGGCAAAATATAAAAAAATATGCACAGTTTGTTTGCAGTATATGCCCTATTATCTTCTATACATATAATAAAATTGTAAAAGGCAAATGTCTGTACAATATAGCTATTAAAAAAAAAAACTTATATTTGGGGTCTTTATTAGAGCAACAGAAGAGAAATCACTTCGACATCACTCGATAAGTATAGTTGCCACATGTTTTAAAATTTTTAATCAAATTAATTGATAAAATAAATGAAAAATTTCAATACGGGTATTAAACGAAAGAGGTTTATGAAAGTATTTGACAAACTTAATTCAATTAAATTTATTAGAAGAGATATATACTCAATTAGTATTAGTTATAAGACTGCTAGCCAATTCCCGCTTGCTTCGCGGCGCATAAAAGAACTTTTGTGTGAGTCACTGCAAAAATTGCGTTTAAATTGCGTAAACGGTCTGTGAAGTAAAAAAGTTGAAACGACTAAAGAGCAGAATCCTCCTCAGAGACATGGGCCAAGAATAGTAGCGCTGTGATGCCATATGGAATACTTAATAATCGCTTTCGATGTCATGAGCTTTACCGATGTTCTTCTTTCCAGCTGTGAAATCTCTGCCAAGCGTGCAAAATCTTCTATGATCGTGCAACTACAACATTGGTCCGGTGTGTAAGCCAATAAAAGTTCTTATAAGGAACTCAAGAGGACAGATGAGCCTTTTCCGTTATTGGAGGGCCAGTAATTTTCGCTTTCCCACAGGATGAAAAGTTTTCCCGTACATTAGCTAAATGAGTCGTGTGATCTCTTGAATATCGTTGAAATGAAGCCATCGATATACCTACCGTGTTCCTTCTTGGACGGATGTGGTCGAATCTTTCGTTGTCGACGCGCCACTTTTACAATCCATCATTCTTTCACTGTATAAGAACGTTAGGAATATCCCGGCTCCAGCGCCTCCTATCATGTAATTTTTAGTCCAAATATTCCTTTTCCATTGGCTAACAAATGTTCTAAATAAGAGCCAAATCTGCAACTAAATGAAGTTATTGGGAACATCCCGACCCCAGCGCTATCTAGCGATTCAATTTTTTGCCGGAACATTTCCCTTTAAGGTGCTGACATATGTATGTTATGAGAGTCTTATTTTGTGTTTATGATACCTCAGTCTGCAGTGTCCTGTTAGGTCTACGGTGAGAGTTCTTAAACTCTCTCTGCTCTGTCGCTCAGAGATTCCACTAAAGGGAGTTGCGGATATTTTGGACAGTTGCGAGCGCTCACACCTCCTTAAGAGTTCTGCCGTGTATCCTTTGGATGGACCGCAAAAGAGACTGAGGGCCGATCAGTCTGTGCTGGGCACCGCATTTCGCTACACTGAGAAAATAGTTTAGTTATTTACGTCAACTAAATGTGTTCCTCTCCACGCGTGATTTGGTACATTATTCGGTTATATTTATGAAAATTGGTGTTGAGAGAAATATATTAAGCTAACGCTTTTCTCAGTGTATAAGTAGTGCCAGCTCTTTCGTTGTCATCGATTCCTAGTTTTTCCAGTCTATTTCGCAACTGTTTGCTAGGTTTGACACTATTTTGAAAGAATCAAGTACCCTTAACGCTGCATGGCTATACGACATGATGTTTATTGTTGCTACATTAGTCCTTCTGCGAAGAAATTCGTGGACACAGACTTCAATTGCGAAAATTTGCGCTTGAAATATGGTTTGGTATATGTCCATCGGAAGGCTACTTGTTTGCAATCTGTATACGCCGGCCCCAGTGTTCCCATCCTCAAGTTTGGATACATTAGTGTACCAAAATTGAGATCTCTCAATAAACCTGGAGATTACGGTTTTAAAGTTATTCCTTGCAGGGGTTTATAAAGGTCAACTTCGGTAGAATTGAGTCTGTGAGTTTGACGATGGGATCTATAACGATTGGTTGTATGACACCCAAATGGACTTAGCAGGCCCTTTTAAGCACACCATCCTGCAATTAAGCCTACAGCAGACTGCATCCGGGACCTTAACGTCTCCTCATCAACTTTTAACTACTTCATCTAATTATAAAATATATAAACATATCCTAAATTGAGGCTTACACTTATCACCAAAAAACAAATAAATTTCCGTTGTTATATATATTTATGTGTCTTAAAGCGTGGCAGAATGATATCATCGACATGAAGCAGCACAATAAAAATTCCATTGCTGCCAATGGTATTGCTGTTGACAACAACTCGCATGCAGACAGAGAAAAAAATTGAATACCTTCGAAGGTTGCTAGCAAATGAGCATCTGCAGAATTTCCCAATATTATTAAAAAGCTTTTCGGAAGCTGGAGCACAATGAGCGTACGTCTTGGTCTTACGCTCGCAGCTTTGCATGCGAACTCTCATGTTAGTAAATTTTATATTTATTGTATAGCTAACTAGACTTACATACGTATATATTTACAAACCTTTGAAAAACATTCATGTGGTTGCCAAATACGCGACCTGCATTCACGCATGTTTGGGTGGTGGCATTTACATACATATGTACATACATATGCGTGTATGTTTGTAATATTTGGCTGAGTGTTTTTATTATTTCGAAGAAAAATTTCACAATACCTTTTACCGGATATACATATGTATGTATGTAGTAGTTAGGCAGAAGTACATTTTGCAAGCGTTTATTTTTCGTATATCAACACTAAGGTATCGTTATAAGATATTTTTTTTTATGTACAAATATTTACCGTCTGCCTTTGTTTTGAAGAAAAGAAATTAGTTAGCTTATTTCAGCCTAAAACGATTAGAGGAACCGATTCAAAACGCTGTCAGGAATATATGTGGTGACCTATGGTAATCTTCTCGGTAGTGCCGGAGGCTTTTTTAAAATGTCTTCTGAACAATAAGCCCATACCTCGTGTAGCAATGCTTCTCCATATAGAGCAATCTCCAGAAGTCAAGTCTACCCGAATTTAGAGATCAAAACACCACAAAGCTACGATACGTTCCAAAGTGCTGGGATTCGGATGCAGGTTGGAGCTCAAGCTCATTTTTTTTTACTAAAAGTCGAGCCTAGTAGTCTCTTACTTTCGCAATTACCTCCCTTAAACTAGGTATACCACTTTTATCCTAAAAGCTAATATGTCGAGATGGCAAACAAAAGATGAAGCAGATCACAGGCGCGTGGAAAAGCACATCAAATATGGCCCACACTCGACAAGGATAGCTAGCTAGAAGACTAGTAAATTAGAGACTTAAAACTATACCACCGCAATTCTCTATACAAATCGTGGATAAAAAAATTGGGGGTTTTAAAGAACAATTTTTAAAATATATTTCTTTATGACGAGATGGTTTATTTTGTGAGAATGAACAATTTTTCGTAATTTTTTTCGAAAATCTTTGGTTAAGATATATTTAGTAAGATGTTAAACATGCACATATGTATGTAGTATCTACAAACGAAAACTAATCTAATCAGAGCTAGCAACGCTGCTCGTTGATATCAATGCGAATTGTACTGGTTGTCAAGAATTACTATGTGTTTGTTGTACACCCTGCAAACCATTTTTTCAGAGTATTCTGCATTGTAAAGAAGTTGTAAAGAATTCGTTAAGATTTAATTCGATTTTTTGCCGAATTTTCTAAAATGAAATAAATTACGCAGACTTCCATTCTTTTACGAAATTTCGGAAGAAAATCTGTGAAGCAACGAAAATAATGCTGCTATGTGAAGAATATCTTTCAGAATTTTTCCAGAATTTTCTTTATTTTCGTACAGAAATTTCTTTACGAGTTCGTGTCAACCCCTTCATATAATTTTTTTTGAAAATTCGTAAAAAAATCGTTACAGAAATCAGATACTCCTAACGATTTCCTTAAGATTTCGGGAACTTTGGTTTACAGGGCATGTGTTCATATTTGTCATTGTGCGTATAATTTGTTAGAGTAGTTGTTGCGAATATTTGCATACGCATTCGCAACCGCGGAGCTTTCGCATTAATTTTAACATTCGCATTCGCTTTCGCATTCGCAAAACACATGCGTATCTTGTGCGAATGCGAATATTGATGGGACCGAAAATTACAGTTTTTTTTTACGAGTTAAACTTGGCTAAGTATTTTTATTCCGAAATAAAAGTACTTTCCGGATAATAAACAAATCGCTTATCCAAATTAAACAAGTTTGGTATCAAATGAACGAGGACTTAAATAGCACGGGGCGAATCGTAACACGGCACGGCAGCGAATTAGTAAGGATTTATTGATTGCATTATAAATTTATTTGTTAAACATACAATAGATAATTATGTGACAGTTCATTCCATTCAGTTACTTCCATTATAACCCGGTCCTAAAGTGCTGTTACGGAAAATGAATTTTTTGGACCGCCTTACTATGTATGTATGTTCCTAAGTACAGCAAAAACTTTAGTCAGCTATTTTTTGCTAAAAACATTTTAACTAAGACTGTGCTTGCCTGGCTTAAGTCATAAAATTCGTTATATTTTTAATAGTCTAATGTTATATACGTGAAATGATGTAAAACTCTCAGTCCAATGCTCGTATGATAACCGCAAAAACCAACACCAATAAACTAATAAAATGTTGGAAAAAGGTCTCGGAGATATTTTATTAAATTTTTTTTTTTTAATTTAACAAAGTGTCATCGGCAATTTCCAGTTACAACCTAAATTTGACCTAATATCCGCATCAGGATTTGTCAACACACGCAGACAGGAATATTTAAAAATAAACAAAACCTCCTCACTAAAAGAGAAAAACAAATAAATAAAATTAGAAAAGGAAAAAGATAAATAAATAAATAGTGAGAAAAGTCAAGCCAAGTGACAATGACTGCATAGCCGAACTGATGCCAATTGTGTATACGATATTTGCTGATGCATTGGTGCAAAACGAAGAACAACTTAACTGGCAGGCAATCGAAAACAGTGCCAACATCAATGACATAACAATGCTATGAGCAAAACTTGCTGCTGTGGGATCATAAATCAAGTATTCGTATTTGTTTGTTTTAAGGTAAAAAAAAAGCTGAGTAAAAGAAGAGCAAGCAGGTACTTGGGTATGAAAAAGGTATAGCAGATTGAAAAATGGTTAAAAATACACATACACGTACATATGAATCTATATATGTATGAACGCAATGAAAAGATGAGGAAATACGCAATGAATCAGCTTGAATTGAAATAATTATTAGTTTTAGATGTCTGAACTGGAACTTCGACAAGTCTGGAATGTAATGAATGCTAGGTTTACTTTACCTTACTTGTACTTGTAGCGATATTAAAAGTAGGCTAAAGAACTTTGGTTTATAACAATTTTGTAAACACTCCTGAGACAGTACTTAGGCTAATAAAAAGCAAAGACCTTCAGTAAACTATGGACTATGGTCTTGACTATCACGAATAAAATTGGAAAGGCCCGAAAACTCCCGAAAATCTCCCAGAAATCATGAAAAAACTGGAACGAAGCTGCAAAGATCTCTAACAAATTCTGATAGATCTAAAGAAAATCGCAATAAAATCTTGAAAAATTCAAATCTCAAGACATTTATGAAAGATTCCGAAAAAAATCTGAGCAGATTTAGAGAAAAATCGAAAGATCTCGAAAAAATGGTAGAAATTTCAAATACTTTCTTTCATATCACAAAAAATTAAACATATTTGCGAAACTATGTGGCAAATGTAGTCCAGCTGTGTTTTTAGTTTTTATATCTCCGGTCATGATTTTTTTTTTTAAGAATTTTGAATGTTAAAATATATGAATTAATGGGCCGCTTATTAAGTACCGCCGCCGAAGAAACAACGGATTTCAGACAGCCCGAAAGAACAACTGGTACAATGAGGAGTGCGATCGGGTGTAACGCAAGCCATGTAGGCCGCATTAAGAAGAGACAGGCCGAAGTACGTGAGTGCGAGGAAAACCGCCCGAAAATTTTACAGGGAGTTAGGTGACATAGGGAAGATTTCAAGCCCAGGGCGAACTCTTATAAGAACAACCATGGCGACCTAGTGACTGATGGCCAGAACATACTTAAATTATGGAGGGAACACTTTTCCCCTTTTATTGAATGACGGCAGGACTGAAAAAAGTGGAGAAGAAGAACCCGAGCCCACAGTCGATGACGATGGAGTCGATGTCCGACCACCTGACTATGACGAGATACGAATAGCGATTACGCGGCTGAAAACAATAAAGCTGCTGGAGCTGACTGCCTGCCAGCCAATCTATTCAAGTACGGCGGGGAGGAGCTGATAAGGTGCATGCATCAACTCTTATGCAGAATATGGTCAGATGAGCCCATGCCCGACGACTGAAATTTAAGTGTGCTCTGCCCAATCCACAAAAAAGGAGACTACGCCATACGCGCCAACTACCGCGGGATCAGCCTTCTAAGCATAGATTACAAGGTCTTGTCAAGCGTATTGTGTGAAAGACTGAAGCCCACCGTCAACGAACTGATTGGACCTTATGAGGTGTGGCTTTAGACCTGGAAAACCCACCATAGATCAGGTACTCATAATACGCCAAATCTTGGAAAAGACCCGCGAAATTAGGATCAAAACGCACCTATTGGTCGATTTCAAAGCCGCTTTCGAAAACACGAAAAGAAGTTGTATTCATGCCGCGATGTCTGAATATGGTATCCCACCAGCTCTGTCAGAATTGGGAAGGACCTCTCCGAACCGTTTGATACCAGTCGAGGTTTCAGACTGCTAATAGCTCATAATATAGATAAAGCAGTCACACAATTTAATATATAACACAATTTTATTAAAAGCAGATAAGTTCTACTATACATTTTTCTTACCAACCACTTGAATTATGAATCGCAAATTATTTGACAGTGCATTCAACACAACCTGCCTTCAGCTCAATCAAAAAATTTACTTCGAACTTGATTTCAAAACGTAAAAAAAGGTAATAAAAATGCATTTAATGTTTTAGTTTGTTATTTTTTGGTTGATTCAAGATTTTTACAAATGTCTTATCCACATGTTTGTTAGTTTTATAAAGAAAATAACTTTTGCACTGAGTTCCACTTTCCCATGGAACCTCCCATATGTATGTACATTAGAGTGGCACAAGTTTTGTATGGGTGTAAAAAAATGCAACCGACCAGAAAACCAACTATACCAGCTTTCAATTTTGTACTGTAACCAACACAGGGGGTCCCCAATGACCTATAAATGTGCTTTGAAGCTGACTGACTGACTGATGTAATACTTTTTCAGCAAATTTAAATTTGAAATCGATACCTGAGAGAAATATCGACCTATTTCGGTAGCCAGTTCGAAAACGCTCTGTCTCAGAAAACTTCTCTAGAACGCCCTACTCCAGAATTTGATTGAAGAACGCCCTATCTCAAAATCTGGTTCAAGAACGCGCCATCTCAGCTGCCGATTCAAAAATGCTCTATCTAAGCACATTTTCAATGTATTTTCAGCTGAGATAGGGTGTTTTGAACTGAATTCTAAATAGGGCATTTTTCAAACAAATTCTGGAGTAGGGCGTTCTTGAAGAGTTTTCTGAGATAGGGCGTTTTCGAACTGGCTGCCGAGATAGGTCGAGCTTCCACTCAGGTGACGAAAAGTTTTTAGGTCGTCTAACCAATCGCTTGGCTAATATACATACATACGTATGTACAAAATACTTCTAGAATAAGATATAAACATTTCATTAGCATCCTCTAAATTTATACGTAGAAACGTGAAGTTTGGAGCCAGCACCGCTTTCGGCCCACCTTAATGTACATACATGTGTATCTAAGTAAACGGCAATGGTCCGTCAAAATTCGATAATCTACTTAAAACAATGCAGTATTTGTTTATCAGCACATTTTAATTATGTTAAGTGTTTTCTAGTTTGCCGCATGAATTGCCTGCATATAGCGGATACACATTCAGTAAAGAATTAGAAATGTGGTCAACTACATTAACGAAATTATTTCGTCAAACGCGCCGAAGAATTGCAAATGCTTGCGTGTCTAAACTTTTTCTATTCTCCGCCGCGCACGGTCTCTATCCGTACAAATACAACTCGAATACACGACGCTTTACCACATCTAAATGGCTTGCATACTATTGGCCATTGGCAAATGTCCTTATAATCACCTTGATTATCTATACATATCTATTGAATTTAAAACTAACCATAGTGGAGTTAATAGCGGCCAAACCTTTAAATATCCTACTCGCCTGCATTCATTGGCTATTCAGCATAACCGCACTGTTCGTGAATTTAACCAGAAATTGGTTTGGTAGACATGAATTCTTGAGTTTGCACAATACACTGCTCGGTTTGCACAATCAACAGCAAAGGTGGCAACAAAAGTGGTCCAGCCAAAAACCGAATCAAAAACTGGCAGAATTCTACGATAATTACCTAATAGCCAAATGTGTAATGACACTACTCCAGATTGCCTCTAGCATTCGTACGAATCTTGGCATCAAACCACATCCAACATTAGATTATGTATTCCATGCGCTTGCGAAGGTATTGGTGAAGAATGTGACACTTTTGACTGTCGCCAATTTCTACTTTGCACTGCTGAATATTTGCCAGCAGCTAAAGCAACTTAATTGCAATTTTAAAGAAGTAATGGAGCGCAGCGCTGAAAACGTACATAGCGTTCACAATTTACCAAGCGAAGATTTTACTGATATTGAATTCGAAATGCGGTACTCAATAGTTGGCGGTGACAACAAAGCGAAAGCGTGTAGTAGTTGTAGTAGTAGTAGAACTATTGGTGCGATTGCAATTGGCGATTTGTGTCGCCAATATATGGAGTTGTGCCATTTGACGAAACGCATTTACAAGCTGTTCGAATGGCAGGTGCTGCTATTTCTCGCCATCATGCTGTATGGTGGCGTAATGTCGAGCTTCTACTTTCTCGTATATTTGGGTGGCAAAGTCTGGTCAAAAGATTTATTCTCGCCAACGTTGTTTTTACAAATTTTTATCGTCAATATATTGGATTTGTATTGCTATATGGTTTTGTGTGAAGAGGCAATGACGGCCTCCAAAGAGACGACTTTCTTGTTGAGAGAATTGTATCAGCTGCAAGGACTGTCAAAGGATATTGAACAAGATGTGAGTGAAAACAAATTTTCAAAAATAGTTAAAAAATTTGTGTTTTAGTTAGGGTTAGGTAGCAGAGCATGTTTGAAGGGTGCTCTTTTATTAACAAACCACAACAAAAACTCGAAACCGGCTTGTCGGATTTTAATGATTCTTCTTTGTTTTGTGCGGTATAAGCTCCGGATAATTTATAACATAAAACATGGAGAGTTGCCATTTGTTTGAAAAATTTCGATTAATTAAATTCGCGGCGGAATACGGGTAGGGCTTGTGGAGGATTTGTTTTTTTACTTTATGGCGTTTTGATGCTTTTTGAAATGCCCCTGAGATTTTTCAGCACTTCCTGAGACGTTTTTCCAATTTGTGACTTTTTGAAGTTTACAGTACATTTAATTTTTTTTTTGCTTTTGCCAAAACCTCTCTTATTTGTGTTTTCTTTTTGTATTTTTTTTTAAATTTGAACCAGAAGTAAATAAATACTTATGTTAACTGCTTATGAAATAAACGGTAATGTTACTGATATGTATCTGCTCTTTTTAGTTGGAAAGACTAAGCATATTTATGGCTTGTGAAACTATTCGCTTCCGTTTTTGTGGCCTGGTTGAATGGAATTTTCGTACTGGCGCAAGTTTTATGACAGCAACAATCCTATATTTGGTGGTATTAGTGCAATTTGACTACGACAATATGTAAAGCACGGCTTTTATTTTTCGGCAGCATGGCAGTTTCTCGACAACATATCTACAGATATACATAAGTGTGGTAATAAAATGTAAACTGTTGGTAAATACAAATATAAATTTATATAGTAATTTTATACTGATATTTTCTACAGCTCAATAAATAAGTTTTCTTTCATAACTAAGAAATAAATTTGTTACGCATTGTTACTCCTACTTAATTTAATTGTTTGTTTACACAATATAGCAGCGAGCAGAAGTCCCAAAACTTACATGAAAATCGATAAATAAACAATTGGTAACAAGGGCAACAAATGGTGCCAGCAAAATGGCAAGGAGGGTATGAGCGATAAAAAAATACATAAGTCTGATGAAGTAAATAAGTGTGAATTAAAGAAAAAAGGAAATAATAGAAATAATATACATATGTATATTTGTATATGAATGTATATACATAAGTATAATAAAAACTATGAAAATAAAATATTTGGGGAAAGCAAAGTGTTTACCAATACGGTGCTAGGCACTCTATGTACATATAAAAAAAAAAAATATTCCGAGCACACTTTCTTTGGAGGAAAATGCTTAGCATCAACGGGAACTCTTAAGCACCTCAAACTTGCAGGTGGCAATCATCTTCAAAAATATTTCCAACAATCACTTTCTTAAACTTCGCTAATTATATACCTACATATATTGTAACAAGTTATTTATTTTATCAATTAGATTGAGTTAAATTTTCAAACAGGTGACAACCCTTCTCAAGCATATTTTCGTCTGTAAGACTTCTTAAAAATATAAAAATTGCTAACCACTTTAAAATATTTCATTTAGTTTATCAATTTTAATTATTATTAATTTTCAAATAGGTGGCAACCCTCCTCAAAAGTATTTCCAACAGTCATCTTTCTTAAAGCACTTTAATTTGATGTCTTTATTGCAATTTATTTTATCTTTAAATTGAGTTCAATTTTCTAACAGATGGCAACCCTCCTCAAACATATTTTCGGCTGAAGCCTTCTTAAAACTCTTTATTTTGATACCCACATGGCAATATTTCATTTACTTTGTCAATTTAACTGAGTTAAAAATTTCAAATAGGTGGCAACGCCCCTTTAAAAATATTAGTAACAAAATCTTCTTCTTATCACTTTGCACTAAAAAATTTAATGAAAACAAATAAAATTTGAAAAATCGGGCTTCACAAATATATTTTAAATTACATACATATGCACCATGATACATAGTATGTATGTATACTTTAAAAAAAAAAAAACTAATGAAATCCGAGTTCGTTAAATCCTGGAGAATACACCAGATAAGTAAGTCGGGAATCATTATACTTTTATCGATTTTAAAGCCGCCTTTGATAGCTAGCACGAAGAGAAATTGCCTGTACGATGCCATGTCTAAATTTGGAATCCACCCAAAATTGTTTAATACGGTTAAGTTGAGTGACGTTGAGCACCACCTCCAGCTGCGTTCAAGTTGGGTAGGAAATAGCGATTCACTCTCTTGCGACTTTTTCAATCTAATGCTCAAAATCGTAATAAGAAATTCCGGCAAGGTGCTGCTGGCGTATACGAACGATTTTGACATCGTCGACCTCAGAGTCCGGGACATCAGCGCAGCATTTTCCAGAAAAAGAAGCGAAAGAGGTTGGTTGGTAGCGGTAAACGAGGACAAGTCTAGGTGCCTTTGGGCAACACAAAAAACTCCTCGGGTTTTGCGGCACACATCACTCTTGTCAATTATATCTTTAAAGAACTGAAACATTTTGTCTACCTAGCATCCAGCATAAACACCACAAATAATGTCAGTCTAAACATCAAGCGAAGTAGTAATTCCTTCCAACAGCTGATACTTTGGACTCGGTAGGCAATTGATTCTCATTTTCGACGACCAAAAATTACGCTATCTCATAATTTCTCCTATGATGGCCTTGGGGGCTTTAGAGAGAACTATTCTATGAATGACCTATGACCCTATTTACGTGGGAGACGTGTACTAAAGAAGATGGAATGACGAACTGTACGCATGAATGACGAGGATATGTACGGTGAAAAGGTTCTTCGACTCAGTACCCATGGGTGAACAATGAAAGAAACGCAATGGACGGACTAAGTGCAGAAGGACTTGCCCGGAATGAACAACGGGCGCAACATCACAAAAGCGAGCGGCAATTGGCGAAGTTTTTTTGGCCCAAACCGACGAACGGTTGTAGAGCCAAACAAGAAGAAAAAGAACTTATACAATCGTTTTTCTAATATCTACTACGAGTCCCTTGACAAAGACAACTTCCAAATGCCGTTTGAAAACAGTAACTCAAAGCTCAGGAAAAAAACATTATTATTTACAAAAAATAACAACTTTTATTCCATTTTTCCAATGGACAACTCAACTCTTTCTTTCGCACTCAGCACTCAAAAAAGCGGAAGTAACCTAGATTGCTAGACAGAAGTGTTTCTTTTTCTGCAGATATATATATACATATACAATATATATATATGTTTCTATTGTTTTTGTGCGTTGTCACTGTTGACCAGTTAAGAGCGAAAAACAAGCAGCATAACTAGCATTTACAACCGGGCAGGCAATATTAATAATGCAGCTTATAAAAATGGTAAGAAGTAAGAAAAGACAGAAATAAAATATGTATAACACTTAGCGCATCGGCTAGCAATGCAATGCAGTTTTAGAAATAAGAGAGAACAAAAGAGTCCAGAATGAATAAAACAAAAGAAACAAAGCTACGATAAAACAAANAAAAAAAAAAAAAAAAAAAAAAACTATGAAAATAGCAGCTGCTAGGTGGGTGATGAATCTTGAGGAAAACTTAAGCGTTTTCGCGCGCTGAAGCGTGTGTTGAAAAGCGGCGACAATAGCGTTAAAGCAGAAAACAATGCTGAGGAATGTAAAGACTCGTATTTGTAATGGTTTTGCTTTGGTAATACTTAGATAAAGACGTGCATGTGAATGGGAAGAATAGAAGTCATTTATAAATTTTAATTAAAACTGGCGAGAACAAAAAATTTATGTACAAACATACATAGGTATTTACATATTTACTTATATACTGGTGCCAATTTAGAGCTACATCCTCATATATCTGGTAAATTAAAGAGTACATTCCTCAAATCTTACAGCTTAACAACTTCCTAAGTAGGTGACCTGAAAAGAATTTCATCTACTTAAATCTGTTGTGAAATCAGTGCTGCTTCATTGCGATCTGTGATGCTTTTTCCCTCCACAATCTTTGGTTCCGACGTGAAGTTTAAGAGTAAATAGTATGTATTTGAAATTGAGCGAGTCCAAGTCCAAGTCTGTTCGAAAGTTTACGATCAGTGTGATCAGATTATGACAAAAACTGAAGCTAAATTGATTTTGAAAAATGGTCAGAAACAGTTATATGCTATGAAATATTTAGTGTAAAAGAAGTCAAAAACTATTCCTCACCTCGGAAAGCTCATCGAAGATTATTTTCTTTAAAATTGTTTCAAATTCTTCTCATTAAAACACAAAATAAAATCTATCATAATAATAACGGCAACATTACTTCTAGAGCTATACAAGTGGTTAAGAAAAACACGAAAATTTTGTGAATAGAAATATTGAAAATAATCTCGTGGGGACCTCTACCGTAATCTGACTTTAGCTGAGCTGGGCATCGATTTTTTTAAACTCCTGGAAGCTGTTCGTAGATTCATCGTACATTATATGTAAGCATTAAGGACCTTAAGCAATGTGAGTATGAATAATTCTCTCCGTGGGAAGGAATCAAATCCACCAAACAAATTCCAGACAAATTCCGATGGCTTTCCAGATACGGGCACTCACTGCAGCTGGTACATGCGTTTCCATCGTTAAAAGTTGCTAAAATGACTTTCGCACTACATACAAATGTACATATGCAAGTGTGCATCTAACACGCCATCGTACTGGCTTCTTGGTCTTCTTTGCCCACGGGTTGTATTAGAACTCGGTGCAGTGGTAAAGGCGGCAACCGCAAACATGGGACAATGTTCACACACGGCACGGATGCTCTACATTTTGCTTAGCTGTAATCAACAGTGCAGCTGGACAGCGCTACTTGTACTGTATTTTGGGTGTTGTGGCTTGGCTTTACTTAGCCGGCCCCGTTTCGCTGTGGTACTCAATACGTTGCTGGGACCGAGCCGTAACCACATCAACATCAACGCCGACAATACACTCTATGTTGTACTGGTTTTCGGGATTAACTATATTTTTGCTTGGCGAAACGCAATAGCGCCAGCAACTGAGATAGTAAGCGCCGCGCCAATACTAAGCAGCTGCACGGCACAATGACAGCGTGAACACCACGTTTATTACCACAAAGCCTGCAAGCGAATACAGCAAAAGGAATGCATACGCTCGCATTTAGTACAAACAATATGCTTGGGGAAGCGAGTGTGTCCTGTTTAGCTATTTGTATGGTACGCGTATGCATTTGCCATGTCATAACGTATCTGGCTTGCTCAAAGCTTACATACATACACACAAACATATCGCACACCGTCTTCAAAAGGGTCACAACTCAAAATTGCACGTTTGTCAGAAAATGCGAGTAACTATTGCTTAGCACGTGGTAATAAATATGGGCAAGGGAGACTGTACCTTAGGTTTTTCTTTTTTTTAAACAAATTATAACAAAAACTTGCTGCAGCTTTTGTTGAAAGGCAAATAAAAGCTCTGTGCACATTTTTAGCGCATAATTTCAAAAATTCCCAAAATTTTGAGTTGTGCCTCTTTTGAAGGCGGTGTTCGATATGTATCTACATATCTACATGTGTATTCTCTTGGCAGTACTTTTGCAGTTTTACTTCGCTGGTGCTGAGCAGTAAATATTGATGTGTTGCCTTTGAGCGAAGCGTTTGTTGTACAATATTTGCTGGCTGCTTGTGCGCATGCATTAGTAAAATTTCGAGTGCAGATATGTATATGCAGTTGTACCCTGCAGTGGAAGCTATTAGTTCTGAAATACTTACAGGGCAATTCTGGCAACTGTCTTTCAATTCACCACAGTCTTTCGAAAGATAAATAGAAAGATCTGCTAACGGGTAGGAATGAGCAATAAGTTTACTGTAAATTAATTTAAGGGGGAAAATATGTTATTTTTTCAAAGCAATTTAAACTAAAATTAATAAAAAAATATTAATTGAAAAAAAAAATAAAGAGTTTATAAAATAAGTTTCAAAAAATTGAATAATGTTAATCTGATATCCTGTCTCTCAACAATAAAACTAAAACTAAAATAAAATTAAATAAAAAACGATAATAATAAAATATATTTGATTAAAGAAAAACAAATTTATAAATCAAGTTTATAACAACTAATTGATTTTAAAAGATATGCTCTTTTTAAACAATAAAATCTAAAAATTAAATGAAAATTTATTGAAAAGGGGAAACGTTTTTAAAAAATTAAGTTCTTAAAAATTTGGAAACAAATTGAAAACAAGTTCCTAGAAATTATGTGCAATTAAAAAAATATTTTTCCTTTTAAAATAAATAAATTTTAAAATTAAAAGAAAATAAAATTAAAACTAAATAAAAAAAATTTATTAAACAAAAATTAGAAAACACGAGTTTCCGAAAATTTATTGAAATTAAAAAAATATATTGTTATTTTTATGCAGGAACCTTGTACTGCATACTATCATATTTCAGACTGCGGTGAAGTCGATCAGCTTCAGTCATTTATCGGACGTTTCCGCGTGGATGTTGAATTTTCCATTTCATTGGCCTCCTTGTATGGAAATTACCGAGAACGATTTTGATAACGTGACACTGGCAGCGCTCGCTCCAAGCGCTCATAGAAGAAATTCGTTTAACGTCTCGTCTGTCTCTTTCGTCGGGAAGATGTTGGAGGATGTTGTCTCTCTCCCACCACAAATCACATACCGAATTTGCGCTCCTTTTTGTGGCAGTCTTTCCCCGTCGAACAGATTTTTTTGGATTGCAGTTGCCAAAAGCTTTCCCTAGTTACGTGGATTTCTGCGCACGGAACCATATTACCGACAAATATTTATTTGGAAGGCCTCCATGTCAGCTTGTACCATTTAACGAACTAGTTAATCTTTGGATGAGTTTATACCAGTTAATAAACAAAAATGTTTATTACTTACCTACATTCATATGTGCGCTAATATGTACCAAATTGCAAATGTTTGTACATTTGTATGTACATATGAATGTGTTTGTCGACGATGAAGGAGAGGGAGGTGGCAACTCATTCCATTAGACTAG
>NW_016162881.1:29512-39823 GCF_001687245.7 Rhagoletis zephyria | reverse complement strand
TGTTAATAATGGCAGCTGATTAGATCAGACCTCAGCAATGAGTTTTCTTCAAAGTAAGTACAGTGAAGTGGCGGCGTTCGAGACACCTGATCATATTTCCTTACGGAATGACCATTTGTGAATTTTGTACGTCGGTAATGAACTTTTTCATCGAACAAACATTGTGAGGGCAATCTTATTATATAACAAGTAAGAAAGTCTAAGTTCGGGCGGAGCCGAACATTAAATACCCGGTGCAAGTATTAAATATAGTTTTTTCACGTTTCCGAAAACTACCGCTACATGGTAAGCAGGGGTGGTTTTACCCCTAAATAAAACATCTTCGATAGAACGTTCAGTTAGACATAATGAGATAAACTTATATAGTTGTATGTGGGCGGTATCACGCCTATTTTCTAAAACTCCAAATAATGCCACTTCTTTCCAAAATATTTTTTTAGCATACATTTTGAGTAAATTAGCGTCCTTAAATTTCGAAATATCGAAAATTTTGTAGCATTTCTGAAATTTAGCGTTATATGAAAAGTGGACCTAATTTTAGTCCAATTTCAATAATTTTCAACATTTTGCAAACGCAACAATCATATCGAGTTTGGTACAAATTGATCGAACGGATGGTTTAAACCAAATTAATGAGATAAAATGTATATTACAATACGGGTATAGGGAGAAAGAGGTTTAGAAGGGTTACATTTGAAAATATTTTTCAGAAGGGTTGCCACCTTTTTCAAATATTTAATTTAATTTAATTGTGAAGATAAATTAAACATTGCAATATGGGTATCAAACTAAAGAGGGTCAAGAAGACTTACTGCTGAAAATATTTAAATCAATTAAATTGATAACAAACAAAAGTTAATAAAAAAGCTTTTGATTATGAAATATTTTTAATAAATAGACATGTCACCTATCTGAACAATAAAAACTAAAAGCCAGAATCGTCAATATTATCCAAAGCTTTTGAGGCTCACTAACTCCATCAAGTTAGGATTTATTGATGGCAAAGTAAAATCATGTTTTTGCATGATATGACTCAAACGAATATTGCCTAATGCACTAAACCACGTCATACAAAGTGAACAACTGCTGTAGTATTAGTAGAAGGAGTTCATACAAATGTTTCAACAACAAATGAACCAATAACAAAAAAATCGCGTACGACGCTTTTATAGAAGCTGTTGACACTGGAAATGATGGAATTTACTTCCTATATGCTCTCGGAGGGACTTTAAAAACATTCTTAATTTCACTGCTTCTGGCGAGGATACAGTCGCAGAATGAAATTGCCCTAGGATTAACTTCATCTGGAATAGCAGCAACTTTGTTAGAAGGCGGACATACGGCAAAATCTGCCTTGAAATTGGCACTGAACATGCAAATCAGCGAAACACCAGCAAACTGTCTAAAATAGCGCAACGGCGAAGATTCTACAGGTTTGCAAGTTGATCGTTTGGGACAAATGCACGATGACAAGTGATCACTTCAGGCATTCGAAAGAACTTGGAAAGATCTTCGTAACAACAAAAACATTTTTGTAGGAGCCATGATTCCGTTGTCCGGCGATTTTCATTAGATAATTCCAGTTATTACACGACGACAACTTCAGCTGGCGAACTGAAAACGTGCTTAAAATCATCCAATTTGCGGTGTCCTGTGAAGACTCTCCCATGGGGACTAACATATGGGTGTTTTTGCAACAAGATCAAAGTATGGAGGTGTTTTCGAAGCAATTGTTGGATATTGGTGATGGGAAAGTCGCAGTTGAACCTTGACCGGATTATTCAAATAACCCACTGCTTTCTGCGAATTCTTCCGGACGTCGCATAACAATTCAAATATCATAAATAGCTAAGCGAATGAGAAATATTGGCCCAATTCAAAATTTCGTTGCGGGATAGAAGTTGTTCTATAAATCAGCTGACCCAGTAATCAATCAGGATGAATTGTTTGTACCATCTTGTGGTTTGAAATTAAAAGTAAGCTTAGTCATCGTCATGTTGCATAACTTTAACCAACCTCGACTACGCAATGGAACGAGACTGACTGTGAAAAAGGTAATGAATAACGTCAACAACGTAAATACAAGAATGTTTTTATTCCGCATATACCGATGATTTCAATTGGCATGCTATTCGACTTTAAGCGGCTGCAATTCCACGTGCGTTTGATCTTTGCGATGACAATAAACAAATCACAGCAAGTAGTTGGAAGTTTCCGAACTAAAAGTTTCCGAATTTCGCGCATGTCGCGCATTATATGTCGTTATAATCAAGTAAATTATGGGTGAAATATAAAAATCACTTGCATATTCTCATGCATGCAGTCAGTAACTTTAAAAAATGTAAGTTCGTTGCTTAAGTCTTTCGAAATAAATACGAAATTTTCTTCTAATCAAGTATTGTGGCATTCATTCGTGTAAAAATGTCATCAAAGTACTATATCTGCTTTACTTTTTTGATTAGAATGTTTAAGAGGTATTGAAGTTCTATTGGCAGCAATCGAAAGTATAATACGTACATACATGCATAAATATGTATGCTCTAAAACTCTTGCAAGACATATACATATCTATATGCAGCTATAAGCCTGAGCTAGCATACTACTTTTTTTTCTTTATATTAACTTCCTCACAACCATGTCATCTTCCTCAGATTTACCGAATAGCTGTAATTTAGAACCGCAAAGCAGCATCTAAGCATATTTTTTTTATAATTTCACTTCATTGCTTTCCAAGAGCTTTTTCGCGAAACTGTGCAAAACCGTCAAAACGCACGCAATAAATTATGCATGTATTTTATTTTTTTGTGTTATTGTGAACACGAAATTAAGCAGTTTATTTTCTAAAGAAATTTGAGTTTCAGGTTAAAGCGGATGTGGTTGAAAAACCGTTAAGGAAGTAATCAGAAAACATTTGATTCGTTGTGTAAAAGTGACGACTTGCAATTTTTTTTTTTCATTAAAAACGCAAAAAGTGGTCAAACGCGTTTGAGGAGAATGGTAAATGCTAACTTGTGAGAAGAATAGTTGCATATTGGAAGCATAAGTGTTCACTTTTGTAAAATGTAGTTATTCGATAGCAGATTGTAATGAGGCTGAAATAATGGGTCTCAAAACTAGCGCCAATTTATTTATAGCTCTCCGCCGTTCCGTTTTAAGAAACCATTTTCAATGAACGGCATTCTACTGAATAATCGGCTATCGTAAAGAATCTGGACATTAGTTTTGGCATAATGTTATTCTGGCAGACAAATAGCGCGGAGCGCGCAAATAATGCCAGCACTCCAGAATTATAAAAAGCTTTTTATTCATTCCAGAAAAAACATATATGTCTTGGTAAAGTTTGGGTGAAAGCTAAGGTATGCGATTTGAATATGCCTTTTTAATTTTTAGCTCGGGGTTTTAAAAAAAGTGCAGCTCTTCCACAAAATGACCTTATGCTGTTAGTGCAGCTAGTATATGGAGGCTGAGCTTCCTATTTTAATCAAAATAATTTGAACTATTTTCGCATGCAAACAAAACAATTCTTACGCTAGCTTGGAGTGAAAACTTGCTAAGTAATTTTTTAAAAATTTTATGGCAGCGGAAACGTATTTCATGTGGCCATTTTCTTCAAGTATTTCGCAAAACTTTGAATAGAACATTCCATGTTTTAAACGGAAAAATACATCAGCCTTAATCCTTTCCGAAATGATGCACTTTTCATTTCTCTTGACTCCTTTATCAAAATGTTAATTTTAACTACTTTTCACTCTAAGCTAGCGATTTAAATTTCAGACTCGGTTACGGAGCATATCGGTAATTTCTCGCCGTTTGGTTTCTAAGGACTTTTACAGCCAAAATATTTTTTTTTTGTGTATAGGATACAACAACAAAAATTATTGGCTAAAAATCTAAAGTTATACTTAAAAATTTTATCAAAATGATTTTTTTTTTTTAATTTTATGGAAGTATATGTATGCACAAGGAGAACTAATGCAAAATGAATAGTTCTTACGCAAAAAAAGTACCCAAGGATGGTTCTGCCAAGAAGACATTGGCTCAAGATATGAGTTTAGCAAACCGGTAATCAGGTTAACTTTATTCTTTATGTCTGGGTACTCGCAGTGGAATGAACGCCTCAGTCAAGAGCAGTGCTGTTTGTTAACAAACGATTTTAGATTTCGAATTTCACGTGCCATTTGCGCCTGAAAATTAAGAAATTATGAGTGCAATTTAAGTAAGATATGTACAAAATTAACAATAAAATACTTCCTACAGAAAAAATAGCTTCTTTTTATTAAAGAAAAGTGAGTAACCGCTGTAAGTGTAGGTATATAAAAATACTAGATACACCTAGCAAGCGATCAAAAAACGTGTTGTTGCAAAATGTAAATTTTTATTGCGGATTCCGGTGTATTCTACACATTCTGTAAAAATGCATGCTGGGGAAAAATTGTTCTTAAGGCGACAAACCCCTAGAAATGGGCGTGGCAGTTTTTGAAGAAAAGTTTTCAAAATGAAGATTTTATTGTAAATTTCGGCGGAATAATTCCTTAATAATATTTGTTCCGAAAATTTTTTTTAGAGTCGAAAAACCTTCAAGAAATAGGCGTGGAAATTTTATGACCAAAGTTAGACTTAATTTATAAATTTTATTAGGCTTTTGGCAGAAAGGTGTTCCTAAACTGCCGTAAAATCAGACTTTTTTTTGTAGAGAATTTTTATTTTGCTCCAAAATATCCACAGTGTTTGTAAGCTTTGCTTGGGGAATGCAGCGTTGAAAAACTGGCTTTAGTATGTTCTCGAAACGAATGCTAATCTAAAATCGGCGCATTTAAGAGGCCTGCAAACGATTTGGAAAACTGCGGTTTTTTTCGTTTATACGGTTTATGGCCTACATATCTGCTAAATCTGAACGAGGTTGTCATTAAAAAGTTTATATTTACTTATTTGCAAAATATATCTGAATTTTATAATTTTTTTGAAGATCCTTCTTGTAATAGATCGTTATTTATACAAAAAAATTAAATAACTCTATTATTAAATTTGTTGTACGAATATTGACACAAATTCAGTTGTATAAATTTTTTTCAAATAATATCGCAATATGGCAATGTTAAAGGAAATTTAACGCAGTTGTATATTTGTAATGGGCCTTCGAAAAGTATCACTTTCGTACTAAGCCCGCCTAAATCGATTCATTCTGTCAAGTCGCTTGCCATTAAACCGATTTACGATCTTTCCATCAAACAGCGAGTGTCAGTCACTAAGCAACAGTAGTATGAATGTTCTTCTCCTACGAACGCGCAATCTGTTGTTGTGATGACAAGTCAAAGCAAAAATTATAGTAAATTAAAATTCCACTTGGCTCTTTGCTGTGTGCATGTGTGTACGACAGAGTCAGGAAGTGGTAGACGCAGCAGCCGTCATTGCTCCTATTACAATCACAGTTATGAAAAGGTAGAAACCAACTCAGCGCACACTTCAACCACGCTGATGTTTCATCTCGAACGCGCCAAATTGATTGACAAGTTACGTTGCAACAACAGTTACCAGAGAAAACAGAAACGAACACAACAAGTGTAACAAGCAGACATTGTTGTTGACAGCTGCCCAGCTGTGGAGAAGATTACCGCACACACACATTCCCGCTGTAGTAGATGTCATCGCTACATCTTCCTGTTGCAGGTAGCTGCTACCACTTAGGTTGTGCATCTGTAATTACCCACTACAATATTACATAAATGCCAGACACATATGACACATACTTGCAGGCAGTGACTGCTAGCGCTACATACAAATCCTAGTGGAGTGTCAGCGAGCAGCAGCGAAGGCAATAATTGCAGGAGCAACAGGTGCTACTCCAAGCGACTGGACACATCACCATTAGTAGCGCAAGCGATTCTCAACCCATTGTTATGTGCTTTTTTATCGTTTTGTGGCCAAATATTTTTGCTTTTTTTACAAATTGGTGCCGTAAGCTTATTAGCTCAATGCTCATGCTTTGAACAAAAAGGGTTTCAATTGAAAAGTAGAGTAAATAAAGTTTTACGCCAATTTTAAGTCAATAAGCGACTCAGCGCCTGCCAGATTAACCTAACCTAAGTTCATTTTTATTTTGTAAGAATTTAGTTCTGCTTTTAATTAGTAATTTACATTGGCTAGATGCCTGAAGAGGCATTAAAATCTACTACTGAATGGTTTCTAAGTCCTCAGCTTCAAGCTCGAGTTGAAATTAATTTTTAAAACGATTTTGTTTTTCTTTG
Source organism: Rhagoletis zephyria (assembly GCF_001687245.7). Lineage (NCBI taxonomy): Eukaryota > Metazoa > Arthropoda > Insecta > Diptera > Tephritidae > Rhagoletis > Rhagoletis zephyria. The sequence goes on along the minus strand of NW_016162881.1, from coordinate 33,578 downwards.
AAAATTTTCGCCAAATTATTTCTTTGGAGCATATTTCAACAAGGGAAGGGAAGGGAAATATTGTGAAAGAAAACTATAAAAAGATAATTTAAAAATCGATTGGTTACTCTTTAATTAAAACAATTTTTAGTAATCGCATATTTGGACGCTTAACAGTTTTAAATTGTCTTCTTTTGAGTTACTTTGTCCATTTGAGGTTATTTTACACAGTTTTTTAAATTGAGTTATGAAATAAATAAGTTTTCACAAATACATTAACTAAGCCATACTTCTTCAGAGCATATTTGTAATGGTAAGACCTTTCTTCTTTTAAATAATTAGTTTAAATTGATTTTTTTCTTACTTATTTTACTCATTTCAAAGCAGTAGAAAAATAACTGAAGTTTTATTTTTTTCAACCTTTAACTTACTGTTGTAGAAGTTATTATTTTCTATCGCAAAAATTTTTAGTTAGTTTCCATAACAAATCACTGATAATAGTGCTTAAAACGGAGCGCAACAGTTCAGGTTTAGAAAGCAAAATTCAGTAAACGAAAAATTAAAAAAAAAACTATCAATTCTATCAGCGCATACAAAGAAACAAAAATTGCCTCAAACTCTTCAAATACTATTATGAATACATATTTACATATGTATATATGTATGAATTTATGTAGTAAAAGTGCTTTAATGCCGTTACATTCAAATTCAAATTAGTTCCAAGTGCATTTGAACCAAAATATTAAGCCAGCAAACAGTTATGAATATAATTTAAATGCAGCTCTATTCTCTATTTTACCGTTAGTTATTTGACTTTGCATCTTAACATGTATACGTGTGCACACGCATAGGTGTATTTTATTATATTAAGCAGCAGCAGTAAACTAAACCACAGTAAAATGATACAAAATTTTATAATAGCAGCATAAGAAGATAATAAACATCAGATTATCGAAAAGCAAATCATTCGCATATAATATTATTCTTTGATTTCACTTATTGTGTTTACACTTTTTATTTATTTCTAATTAGGACAAGGTGTTGCATATAACAGTTATTAATAACACTGACACCAAGACTTAATAACGAGTTTTTCATTCAATGTTCCGAAGTTGTATAGAGCTTGTTGCTATAATAAGTATTTTGAATTAGTATATCATTGAAAACGATACATTTCTGGTTACTGAATTAAGGTTCGTTGATTTAGTCTTTTATACAGCGCTGTCATCGCTAATGGTATATGTTTTCTCAAAAAAAAAGTTTACTTTTTATATTTATGGCAGCACTATAAGAATGCAGCGTTTTAAAGAAAGGGCTCACAATATGCATAAAAAAGATGCTGAGAAAGGACACGAAAATGTTGCAGCCGCTTAAACTCATATTCGAAGAGGCAGCTGCCATAGCCCAGTGGTGAGAGGTGCATACAGTAATACGATCTCTACATAGTCTGAGCATAGTCTAACAAAATTTGGGAGAATCATTTCTAGCCACAGTTAGCCTCGGCAGGCATTGGTAAAATACAACAAAAAGCTTCTCATAAAACCCTTAAGCAGTTCGTAGGTGACATTGAGTTGTAAGTCCCTTCATTTCTATGAAATCATCAAGAGGCACGACATTTCGGAGAAGAACCTATGCCAAACAAGGGGTTCTTTACTTTTTATTATTTAAGATATTTTTTTTTTGTTTAATTAGTTAGTAATTTATTTCAGTTAAGAACGAGTAGGTACGATAAAATTTGTAATTTTCGATTCATTCGAAAATACTAAATATTTCTTATTTACTTTTGGCCATATTTTGGCGTACTTAAACTGCTTTTAAAATTACATAAGTATAGTTTTCACAGTTTACTTATGAAAAACAATTGTATACAATGGTATTACACTATCGGACCAGTATATTCCACCCGAATCGAGATCACGCAAGTATTGCGAATTTAGTACTTATCTCATAAACTCTACAGCAGTAGCCCCTTCAGCTGTCTTAAGAAAATATTACACATAAATTATTTATTCGTATTTGAGGAAGCTACCAAATGGTTCTTTAATGAAGAAAAGCAATTTTTACTTATCATAGCGGTTTTGTAAAAGTTTTAAGCCCGTGAGCGTGTAATAAGTAACTAAATTTTAGAAATAGGAGATAATTACCTTAAAGTTCTGGAAAGTGCATAGAAAAACCACGACTACTAAGTTTGCATTATAATGGGTACTTTATATCGGAAGACCCCAGGAGCTTAGTAGCAAGCAAACTTTTAATTCAAACGTTTTATAAAAATAATATATGGAAATATTCCGGAAGAACAACACTCACATTAAGCAGCATATCGAGCTAGCCATAGTGAATCAAATTCATCATTGTTTGTTTCCCAAGATGTTTACAACTAGATATCCAAAAGCAATAAATGCGCCTTACCACTTCCTACAGAGCACTATTTGATCCAAGAATTAGTACTGAGAAAGTCCAAACAAACAAAATTTCAATATACTACGCTGAGCTTCTCATGAGAAGGACAGTTTGCAAAAACCTATGAAATATCCTCAAGGGAGTTAATCAAAAGCTTGCATTCAGATGTTTCCGCCAGTACAGTGCGGTGCAGAAAAAAATAATATCATTTGGTTTGAGAAACTATGTGGCAAAAATTTACCCTTGACTTCCATTACTAAAGAAAGAAAAATGATGAAACGAATATGAAAACAGAGTATAGTTTGCAAAACAGTATGTAAAAATACCACTATTTTGGGACAAATTAATTTGGTCCAATGAGCCGAAGAGGTTAAAATGCGGTTAAGCTTCGGTGGTCAGTTTTTGACTTCACATTGCCAAAAACTATCCGCACTAACTTGAAGTAATTTTTCTTAGAGATGAGGCATCAATGCGTCCATACTCCATCGGAAGTGTTAGTAAAATCACTCCGAAGTATGCCGAAACGTCTTCTTGTAATATTTTAAAATAAAAGTGGAAATTTATGAGTTTATGCTTTCATTTGACGCTTTTTGATTTAGAATCTTTATCTTAACAGTGAACAACTACATTTTTCGTCCGATTTCTGGAAAAATATATATATATGTTTTTTTTCTTAATCAGAGGCCTCAGGAAATATATTCGTATCAATTAATATTTCTTCATTTTAACAAATTTACACTGAAATAACTACTGTGAAATGTATACTTTAATGTGATACCTAAACTGAGAGAAAAAATTTTAAAATCAAATAGAAACGTAATTGATCTTATTAGTAGATATACAAGTCAATTACGCGCACATTAAAATGACCGCGTTAGTTCTGAAAAAGCATCCGTGAAGTGAATAATCAAGACAAAAACAAAAAAATAATAATTTACATGTTGTCTGCAGTGGAACTCGAACCTAGACCCTCTCTGGATAGCAACAAATTGTGGCAAGCAGCTTTGCACACTCAGCTACAGCAAGCCATATAAATGTGTTTTCAAATGCTGAATTTCCATCTGTGTATGTATGTGTGTATTGTTGCATGCTGTGGATGCGTATGTACACTCGCATACACATACTAAGTTGTAAACAGTCAAATACGTGCGTAATAAATTTTTGTATGAAAATATTATTCTTAAATAAGAAAATTTTTAAACGATAATCAAATATAAAGAATTAATTTTTACTATTCCCTATGTCCCTCAGTATTGTGTATTTCGAGTTTATTTTATGACTCCCCCTTGCAAGATTCCTACCACGTATTTAAAAGTTATTTCAAATTTTCAGTGCGACACCCAAAATTTTCTGATATAAGTTTTTTAACTAAATTACTACTAGTCCGTTTTGTAGTACTGTTTTTATTATGATGACAATATTATATTATAATATATTTTCTCAATAAACATATCTCTGTATCTTAAATACGCAAGTTCTCTGCTTAAGTCTTTCGTTTAATTGCTCGTTTTTATACCCGAGCGCACTTGTGCACAAGGGTATATTAATTTTGTTCACATAACGGTTGTTTGTAACAGCCAAAACGAATCGAGATAGATATAGACAAATGTATACATAAATGATCAGGATGAAAAAAGAAATCGATTAAGCCATGTCTGTCTGTCCGTCCGTCTGTCCGTCTGTCCGT
>NW_016162881.1:0-23301 GCF_001687245.7 Rhagoletis zephyria | reverse complement strand
GTGCCGAGGAGCGAGTGGCGATCGAGAGCGAGAGACAGATCAATGGTAAGCATGCACAATAGGCGTAGCTAGAGCATTTTAAGGCACACGCTAGTGGGTAGTGGGAGACTTTGAACGTGCCGAGATGAAAATTCATTGATGAGCTCAGCTTGGAGCAAGTGCGATCGTGAGTGCAAAGAGGGAGAGATTAATTACTCTGCTCTGCTTATACAATAATAAAAACCGCTACACTCTGGCACAAAAAACGCTCTCGATAGCATACAAAAAACCTTGACCATGATCTTCGAGCACGGCTTAGCTTATTTGCAAAAGTGCTCAGCTCATTGGTCAGAGAGTAATTGAGTGTAGAAATGTCTGTGTTTGAGTGTTTGAGCATAATACTCCAAAGAAAGCTAAAGGGTGAGCGTATGCTGCTGGAAAGTAGCGGCGGCACCTGTTACCCCACCAACAACAACAGCAGTGAAGGTGGCGGAAAACTTTAACGAAAGCTTCGTGCTATAGCTGCAATTCTTGTATTGTAGTTTTGTCGCAGCCGAAGAAAATTCGGAGCGGTAATGTGAGTTAAATAATTGAATCCGAGCGGCAATGTTGGGTGCCGCAGACTCAGTGGCTTACAAAAGTGACACTCATAGGTACTCGCCGGCCGCACTCATTAACAGCTTCGTTCGTTGCAAATTTAATCATTTCTTGCTTATGTTTTATTTTGGTGTGTTGTTCTTGAATTGTAATTGCTGCCTTACCGATTGCCGTTTGGTGTTTTATAATGTGAAGAAACTTCGAAAAGCCTTGCAAGTACCGAGCGGCACGTGTAAAGAAGTACGCACGCATAGCAACACATGCGCGCTTGTCGTTTATTCTTCTACAAATGCTCAATGGCTCAGTGGCCGTCAGTGGCTCATCATGGAGGGTTTGAAATCGTCCGCAGCTTTGACAGGCAATTAAAATTCCAATACGATTTTAATACCTTTGAGTTAAAGGAAAAAACAAAAAATGTATTGGTTTGAAAGCCAATAGTGCCATTGGGCGTGAGCAGAGCACAAACATGCTTGTAATTAATGGTAATTCGTTCTTCAAAGCGGAAGTTCAACTAAATTAAAATTTAAAGAGTACATTACCCCAGGAAGGGCTAGTATCGTACGATTTTATGCACGAGTGCACTAAGCTAGTTTCCAATTGTATAAAATTTTGCGAAATCACTTAACCAAACTTTGTTATTTTTCCCAACACAACACCTCAACAAATTATTTTATAGTTCTAATCACAAAATTCTAAATAACACAGGTCAACATTTTGAAGAAAGCTTCTTGCTGCCGATATATCGTCTGTGGTTTGTGGGTTAACAACACTAAAAATATTTTTAATTTTTTCCTATGTGAAGTTTTGAATTCAAAATGAGATTTGGTTCAAGAAAATTTCTTGCACATTTCTTGTACGTTATTTTACACGGAGTTTTTGCTTTTCTTGATAGATACATACTGGCCTTATAAGTAGATTTTAATTTCTGGCCTTCATCGCGAAGAAGTTGTCTTAATGAGCCAAATGTATTTTTTAAAATTTGTGTTGAATGCACAGTTAAGAGATCCAAAAATCTGGAACAGATTAAAAAAATATATATATGTATATGTATATTTTACATATTTAAAATTCAAAATTTCTGACCAATACAAGTCGTGGATACAACAAACTATTCATAAACTGCGTCGTGAATAGCTGAGACAGTGGGTTAGTGAAGGAGGTTGTAGGAGGTTCGGAGTGTCCAAGCAACTGGAAAACAAAAAAACCCATTGATGACCTCTACTTCTGCAGTGCTATATTTGGTGGTATTAACGTTAAAATGTAATTTATCCAGATTTCGGGGTAGTACATATTCTCAAATTTGTTTCCATCCGCGACCCCTAATTTGAAGAAATCTTTAATGAAACGAAGAGTGAGATTGATTTAAAAGTAGGACCTTGTAAATGCCAAAACCTTTCACTCCAAGAAAATTTAGATAACTTTAAAATCTATCTATAACTATCTAAATAATCTGCAGAAGATTTTTCTTCTAGTTTAAAAGAAAATACTTGTTCGATGGTCCTCAAATAAAAATATTAAAGAAGGATTCTGATTTCTTAATTTCAAAAAATGAATTGGTCTGCGTGAAATTCGTTTGTTAAAGTTACTAAAAATGTCCTGGAAAATTATAATTTATAAGTGATGTAAGTACGAAAAAAGTAACTGAAAGAGACTATCTGCTTGGGAAACTCCACTAACTAAATATATTTAAACTCATTCGACTTACACTCCACCAGTTGAGAGGACTTTTATATTATATGTATTTACGCTTTCTTATTGCGGTACAAGAATAATTGATTTTTGTGACTGGCATCGTGACTTTAATCTTCACTTGAAGAATCTAGCATCCTGGCAAGATCGTTCTTAAATACAGCTTACTTGTCGAACCAGATGTTCGGGTGTTTCTAAAGCTTTTTTCAAACGTAATGTCAACAGCCTTGTTCGATATTTGTGCGTCAAATTCGGTAATCGGGATATCAGTGGTCTCGGCGATGTCAAATTGCCACCTTGAAGCTGAAATTTGACGTCAATCGACTATTTATGAGGAATGCCGCAAAGGATGTTACGCGAAGAATACATTAACAATCCCGGGTCTTAATGAGAATATTCTCGAAGGTATTAAAAACTGGCAGCCATATGAATGTAATTTTAATCCATAAATAATCGGAATTTTTTCTCTTTCGAATAAGCCAATAATTTAACAAAAAAAATGTATTTCTGTTTTTTTTTTTTAATATGAACTGCGTATAAAATAGGCTATTTAAACGACCCTCAACTACAAGGTTAGATTGCTTACATTAGCTGTGGAAACGGGTAATTTACTTATGTAAATAAATATTTTGACCTTACACTTTTGCTACGCATTTTATCGAGATTCTCCTTCAATTTGTGGTGTGCTTCCTGATGGTGTAACACAAATGGAGTGACCAACAATTTGGGGTTTGCCATTGTCTGCCGAGGAGCGACCGATATTATAAACAACTTAAAAACTGCCTCTAATTTTAGGTTTTGCTCATACCAGGGATCGAACCCAAGTGTTACGATGATAGTACGCACCTGGTTAGAGGCCACAACGACCGTTTATTGCTATGCAATGCTTATGAATGAAAAATAAAGTTTAAAATGTTAAGCTCTCACCCCATAGGATTTTTTTAAACGGATAAAAAGAATACCCGTGTTTTTTTTTTTTTTTTTTTTGAATAAAAAATGGTATTTCGAACTGCCTGAAAGCCCGTGAACATACAATGTTCATACCTTTTCCTTCTAAATGTGATAGGCGATGCAATATAAGTAAACAGATATCAAAAGTCCGAACATTTTTGCATAAATTATTTAACTGTTATCTTAACACAAACTATGTTTCCTCGCTATTACACTTAACAGAATTCTGAATATATACGCCAGGGATGGAATTTCAAAATTTCAAAATGGGCCAAATGGTCTCCAAAAATTATGTTTTAAGTGCAATATATTTTTAGAAATATTATTTTAAAATAAACTGAAGTAATATTATAATTATTAATTAGTTAAATTATTACAGTAAACCACTTTTATGAAGGATTCCTTAGACATATACATAAATTCATTGTAAAATTACACAGAATTCCAATTGCGGAGGGGAAATATACCGAAATAAGTATACTATGACATTTTTGCACACATATACATATGTACATATGGACCTATATGCGAAATAATGGCAGTGAGACATTTTTACCAGTTTCGCCTATTCTGTTCATTGATTATTTTTCGAATGATTTTATATAAATGTAATTCATAATCGGCCGCTGTGGTGTAGTGGTAAGCAGTGCGTGCTTCCACCCCGCAACGTCTGGGTTCAAGCCCTGGCCAAAGCAACATCGCAAAAAATATAGAAACAGGTTTTTTCTTAACAGCGGTCGTCCCTCGGCAGGCAATGGCAAACCTCCGAGTGTATTTTTGCCATGAAAAACAGCTTCTCATAAAAATACAATCGCCGTTCGGAGTCGGCGTAAAACTGTAGGTCCCTCCGCTTAAGTGACAACATCAAGGCGCACGCCACAAAACGGAGGAGAAGCTCGGCCAAACACTAACATATATGTAAGCGCCAATCTATTATTATTATTATTAATTCATAATAAAATATACACAATATATGTATGTACAAAAATCGGCATTTCAGACTTTGCACAAAAATTTTCCAACAACAAACTTTGAATTCAGAATATTTATGGAGATTCCAAGTTTTCACTTTCATGCATTTTTTTCCATATTAAGTGTGTTCGAAAATTTTTTAATGGATGAAAATATATGACACCGTCAGAAAAAAGAATTAAAAAATTATCGGGATATTGCAGAAATTTGAACTTTTGTTTAATGGACTATAAAACTGCAAACTTAGAATCTTTCTAAAAATTGCGAATTAAAAGCTTGCTGTTGCGAAAACGTACTATTCATACTGCGTATTCACAATAGAATTCAGCGGTTTGTAAATATTTCTCACGGTCCATATTTTAATTTGTTAGTGCTTTTAATTTTCATTTTTTGTATTTTTTTAATTTAATTTAAATTAGTAAAAAATGTCGTATGTGTTTTTTTGTTTTACAGTGGCCTTTTATTTTAAATTTCTGTATTTTATGATAGTGCCAAAACAGGATGAATTGTGCCAAAAGTACCTCTGTGAATAAAAGTGCCAAAAATGGCACTGCTGTGCCTACTTTTCCATCACTGATATACGCCCCCATAACTAGTAGTTTTATTCACCTTTACACTATGGTCTAAATGCCTGTTTTCCTGGTAAAAACTAGCTTTTTACATAGGTTAACATTCCTTTTTTCTTGTTGCAGTGATTGCTCCTTTCAACTTTTCAGTGGGATAAATAAGAAATGAAGCCTTTTAGGTTTGAAGTTTCGAAATGGGTTTTCATACAAAAAAACTGCATTCAATTTTTGTATAATAAAACTAAAACTTTAAAAGTGACACATTTATAATCCTGCAGCGTCAAGGGTTAAACATTTTTTGTCTTATAAACCAATGGCCAATAAGAAACTCATATTTTCTTAAATCATCTACTTATCCGTAAATAGTTTTGGCCAGAAAAACAGGCTTTTCGACCATACGGCATTGATTGCAGAAAGTTTTTACTTTTTACGCCACAAAATTTACTTATCTACATTCATACAGCAAATAAAAAAATGTACGCATTGATCACATAAAATATGCATTCGGGAAGTGAAAGAAACAGTGTAGCTGATCAGTAGCAGTAGTCAGATTGGACATACATACGTTAACACTTCCAGAATCAGTTGTCGAAATGTTGGCTACGGCAGGCAGTCTTTATTGAAAGTTACAATTTGAATTATTGATTTTCTAATTTTGAACATTTATTGTATTTGCATGTAACTGTTTCTTTTTGTTTACGGCTTGTGCTTTTGTATTAAATAGTATCGAATTTGTTTAATTTTAACATTTTTCCCATAACAAAGGCTTAGTCATAAACACAACAGTGAATATCGTATGCAAATTAGTGTAATATATGCAATATCACTACAGTCTGTTAAGATGTTGCTATATTTTTGGACTATAATAGAAATAATATTAACAAAAGAAGTTTACAATATTCTCTCCGAATTGTATAATTCCAAAAGAAATCGAAGGGCATAGAAAAAATCAGAAAGCGGCAGTTAAAAAGATCGGTTAGAAATTGAAAGTACGGCCATAAATAGCTTAGCTTGTGGTACTTACATATGAAATTTGTTATTTTTCCATAATGATATGCATTAAGAAGTTATTGTTTTATATTTTTTCATATCTTTTAAGCAAGTATAATTAAGTTTACCACTATAGCCTTGGTTGGTTTTTTTTTCGGGTACTTAAATTAATGCATTTTTTTACGCCTAGTCTTTTTCAATTTTGTTTTTCATATGACATATATTTTTAGTTTTTTGAGCCAAAATTTCTGATAAAGAAGAGGTACTTTTAACTTGCCTAAATTAAAGCTTGATGACACATCGCAAAATTTAGGAAGAATGGAAATTTTCTTGTAGAGATAAATACATATACAACCATATACTCTATACTCTTACAATAGCTTACTAAAATAGAGTATACCTACAACAAACAAAATTTAATAATCCATTAATCGGTTAATTGATTTATCGAAAGCATTCGATTAATAATTGCAATTAATCGTAAGAAATTAACCGATTGTTCGGTCGTTTCGATTAAAAAGCAAAATTAATAAAACCATTTACATTAAATATAAAACCCGAATGTTTTATTTAAGAATACATTTCTTGTTAATTTGTGGAAACTTGCGCCTTGAACTCAGTGCGGAAAAAATCAAGAAACCTAAAAACGGAGGGAAACAATACATAAAAAGATGCAAAGTAGTATACCAGCCGTTTAACACACCTTGTCAGAATTATAAGCGCACCACAGATTTTTTTTCGTTATTTAATTTTAGTTATTCTTATTTAATTTTAGATCATTCTTTACCAAAAACCGTAAAAATATAATTTTATCCAAATTTTTGTAATATTCAAAAAAAAAACAACAAACAGTCCTAAAAATTTCGCGCCTTTTAATAAGATTACCTAAAATGATTTTCAGTATGTAGTTTTGTAGCCCATTCATTTTTTGTATAAAAATTGCAAGATATAAGTAGATATCTGGCACTTATCGTAGATTTTTTACAGTGTTTTTTTTTTTTGTTTACGGTGTTGCTAATTTGCGTACATAAAAAAAACCGTCGAACAAACTTTATATGGAAGAAAATTCAAAACACCGCCTGAATACGAGAATGCAAAAATTATACGTATGTGCATATATACCGAGTAGAGGAGATACTTGTATTGTTAAAAAAAAATAAATGTAGCGAGTAGATGAGACGCTCTTATTATTGCTAATATCATTGAGCGGCTAGAGTGTCAATTTTTGTTACGTAATTTTATTTCTTACATTATTGTGTTAGTAAAGTAGTAAAGTTTTAAAACGATTCATACCAATAAGTACGCACACGGCTGACTACGATGGGCATGCAATGTGTTATCCCAGAAAATATTTAGAGTCATAAATGAGTTACTTAGGAGTCCTAGTTCGGATTGTTCGCCCTCATAATATTTTATGTTTTAAGTGTCAAAAATGCAGGTGTTTCCCTTCTGGCGATATAAGCTTAAATTCATACAGAAAATGTGTCTCAATATGAGTCATATGTGTCTCTTATTGCCCTCGTACATACATATATGGTTAATTTTGAACTCTTTTTAAACTCTTCTATGCCTCTTATTAAGCTCATATATGGCTAATTTCTGACTCTTTTTGAGGCTAATTTGGAGTCATCTTTGAAGGTTTTTGGCGAATATACTAACAACTTTCTTCCAATAAACATTTTGCAAAAATTTCTTTCATACATATGTACATATGTATTTTATTTTCCTGTTTATTTTAATACTATTTGTATATACTATAAGTACATAGTAGGATTAATAAAAACTTAATATTATTAATATTACTAATATTTATTATTAAGATGGTTAATTCTTTTGGCGTACTCGTTCCCACATATGTTGAGCTTCTCAGTTGAAGATTGCTTGCCTTTTTTTTGAATAAGCTTCTGTAGAGATTTTATGCAAAATAGATTTAATAATTAACTCTTAAGAAAACGCTCCCTATGGCATTAAAAATAAGCAATTAAATATTTTTTTTTCTAATTATTCCTAAAGGATTCATATAAGAGTCTGAATTTTTTTTGTTTTTGAAACCCATATCAGGACTCATTTCGGGCTCATATATTCTGAATGCTAAGAATATGTTTGCATGTTTGCGGGGATATACTCACTTCCACACAGCTGCGATTGTACGTCTTTCGTTGGCTTGTTGATATTTATCGAATCTCAAATAATTTGTACAATTCGCACACCAACAACAGTTTTTTACTCAAAAGCAATTGCAGTCAATCAGATAAAGTTGTTCACATATACTAAGTACTTATGGCTGCTGAGGATGTTGCGGTCAGTTGATTGCTCACGCCGCTTGCGCACATTTGATTTGGCGTGAGAATTCTGTTTGACATCGGTGTGTTTTTGTTAGAAAAATGCTAACATTATTTTTTTTGTTTTATTTAAAAACGTTTAAAATTTTATGCTATTTAGCTACAAATTTCGCACTTCCTGCTTTTGCTGTAAAATAATTTTATTTTTTTTCTAAGAATTTTTAACTTAATAATTTTAGATCAATTTCTTTGATAATTTAGCATTTTATTTAATTAAATCTCAGATATTATTACAAAATACTTTAGGATAAGAAAATTTCACAACTTATTTTGGTTAAATAAGTAAGTAGGTATTTATGCAATTGCTTCTGCTCACTTTAGCGGTCATTAGCGATTTAGGATAGAAAATGCTTACTTGTTAATTATTCGAGTTAGAGAGATTGTAATTACTTTGATTGAAGGACTAGTTACACACATTCATTTTCGCTTTAGTATTATGAGAAAAATCAATTAACTCTAGATCGACCCTACAATAAAGTTCATAATTCTAACCTTTGTATCATTGTTGTTGCATATGAGTTCATAAAAACCACTCGTCAAAAATTTAGTTCTTAATTTTAACCCCTTAATTTTAACCACTCTTTCAAATTTAGATGATTTTAACCTTAAACTGACTCTTACGCTTGCAGAAATTTATATGAAATTGTTTTAATTTTTGCCACCCGGTCTTCTGCTAAATAGACATTAACCTCAATTAACCACTATATAGAAATAACTTTGGGATAATTTTGTTCCTGTTAAGGTTCACGCCAAAAATTTCGCCCTTAATGGGGTGGTGCCGCCTGTGCGTAATATTGCAGGACATATTTGTACTCGCAGGACAATAAATGTTTTAAGTTAAATTTTATAAACATATATATTTTTTTTTTTTTTAAGTATTCCATATTTCTTCTTCTTAGTCTGTAGCTTCCGCATGGAGCAGTTCGTTTTCTGATTCCTCTCAATATTCAGATTCGTCGGCCATTCATGATCCACCATTTTAGATTTTCCAATACCAACTACAGACTTGTAGTATTTTTTTTTTTTATGTCAACCGCCATATTGGACCCGCAATTTTAAATATTCCAAATTTGACTTCAGACTCATAGTCAGCTACCCCATAAACCCTCCTATTATAGAGAGTTTCATAGAAATGTAATATTTATTTTTGTTTAAGTCATCCGCCATATCGGATCTGCCATTTTGAATTTTTAAAATCTGTTTTCAATCCAATCCAGTTCAAGTTCATGCCTGCTAGGCCTCCTACTGATAGCCCGTTTCACAATTTAATTACCTTTTACTGAGCCAGTCAACGAAACGGGTGAGTACCTTTTAGAATATTTTTTACAAAATAGCATAGACTCTGCGAACAGGGGGGTTGCTTACCTATGTACATTTATTACTGCCATCAGGGAGGATTTTCTAGATTTCACTCACCGCAGTAGATCAATTTCCGAATGTATTTGGAGTTGTCAAGTCTCGGAAGCAGCAGCGCTCTCTTGTATTCCTATACAAATATCACACCTGTGACGGTGGAATCGCCCATATAGAAATGGCATCATGCTTCTTTTTGGGTACCTGACCGGATACAACCAATTGCGGTTCCACTTGCACCGAATAGGTGTGATCACAGAGTTAGAATGCCGGCTCTGCCTCGAGGATGATGAAACTTCGAAGCATATTCTCCTTCACTGTACGGCTTTGGCCAGGCAAAGACTGATTTATTTTAAATCTTCAATGCTCGAAGCCTTTCTTATAAGTGATTCGTCTACCAGGACCCTTTTGGGATTCATTATGGAAGCCGAAGGTATCTTGGCCACTCTGTGGTAGGGCTAGGTTAAAAGATTATTTGACGCTCGATAAATATTCACAGTACCTTAGCCGAAAACTTTGTATACTAATTTTTGAGCTGCTTCTCAAAAATTATATCTATGTACATAACCTTGTCTTTCTTTACGTTCAAACAATTTTTTAATATGTTTTTCACAAATTTTAAGAATAAAATTATTTACAATTAGTTTTGTATACAACCCTTGAATCTGGAACCACCATGAGTGCATGTATGCAATGAAACTATACGCAGGCGGCAATAAACTGTAGATAAATGACAGATAGTTAATTTTTTACATATTTTAAATCAATCGGTTTCCTTTTTGCAATTCACGGATTCGAAATAATATTTTAATTTCAAAAAATTATTTAAGTCTAACGTTTAAGGAATCTTAACGTGCAGAATTTTCACTTCCACACGATAAAATCCAAGGCAAATGCTTTTTTTCAAAGCCGGAGGTGGTTTCGACCACTTCAACAAATTAGCAAACGCGAACAATGCAAGCACAAAGTGAATTTTTTTCTGTAATCGCTTAAGCCCACCCCAATGGCGTAAATTGAATTACATAAAGGCGCCAACATAAAAAGGAGTGAAATACGTTGCATAAAGATTTGCGATAGACAATAGCAATTCATATATACGGCTATTCATATGTATACATATATAGAGCAAACAACGCCATAATGTATGTATGTATGTACATAAGTATGTATGTAAGTATTACGTTAAAAGAGCAGCCAGTATTGGCTCATTGCAGGCGTGTTGCGTTACAAATGCTCATTAAATTAACGCGCCGCTTGATAAGATTACGCGCAAGAACAATGGAAGCCTACGAGAATATTTTATCGCATAACAATAAGGCACACACACACACACACAAGAGAAAGTATGGATGTGTCTTAGCTTGGGCGTATTCGAACTACATACAACCTGTCTATACAAAGTAACGATACTTTAGTGCAAATGTTAGTCGGCTATAAGGAGTAAGAAGGGAGAGTTCTATGTTAAATATTTTGGCTAAAAGGCAACTTCCAGGAAGAAATCTTTGCATGAGTCTTTAAGAGCAACAATAAATATTAATATATTTTCGTGTTTTATACAGGGTGACCAGAAATAATGGGACAAGTATAGATATATAGACAGTTAGTTGGTTATGCCACTGCGACCGGTAACGGCAAAAGTATACTATTTGCATATATTTTTGTTATTTTGGCAAAATTTAATGAAATCACTTAGAATTACAATAACACTAAAGATTACTAAATAGTAACGCAGAGCATTAAACACTAGGGAAAATGTTTGTCCACAGCTCTTGTAGCGAAATTAGATCCCTTGAAAGGCACAGTGATTGCTTTACTGGCCCGAAACCAGGCTTGAACCTCTAAGGCCCTATGAGCAGCAGCGGAGTCCTCTGAAGGCTGATTATCACTGCGTCATATTTTGACAATCAATTTTGGCAACATATTTTGACACAACTTTATCTTCTTTTTTCATACTTTAACCGATTATATTAAGGGCCAAAAAAGACAGTTAGCCAATTTAGCAGCATATGTACACGACTGAATACCTATTCTGACTAAATCAATTGGTAAACATTTTTTTGTTCCATTTGACAATGTGTTTTCTTGTATTTGACGACACATGCCATTGAATTTGACAGAGTGAAAACCAGCCTTTAGAATGTTCCTCCTGTTCTCCAAGTTATTCTTATGCTAAATTCTGTACCGCTGCCTCCAAAAATTTTGCGACGATCCTTATTGATTGTAACCCGCGATTCCCAAAAATCAGGATTTTTTCAATTTCAGCCAAAACCATCATAAATTTGGGATTTTGATGGTGCCCGATAATATGTTATGACACTGAAGCTACTGCCGCCCTGATTCTATCATTTTGACGGTTGTGCGCTTGCTCAAGGATACGAATTTTTTCCAGCATTTGCGGAACGACGAAAGAGTTGTCGACATCTTTACAGCCGTACCCGTATTTTTTGGTTCTCGTCCGTAAGCAACTGCGCTTTTAGAATCATGTAAGGCTTGATGTGAATCAACTCTTTCGGAAATTAACGAACAGTTTAACGGCCTATACCAGTTACACGGACAATTTTCTCATTTAATCAATTAATTTCACTGCACGGGCGTTTTATTTATCTATCTATTATTCGATTCGATTTTTTGTGAATTTTTTAGTGCGGATACGTTCCGTGCATCGATTCAAAAAATTCGAGGATCGACATTCGATTTTTCGTCAATTGATGCTTACTGATCTACGGTTTACCTCAGAAAATCTATAAAATTTTGAAGAAATTAGAATTGGAGGCTGGTACAAAAAAAATGGGGCTTCACACTTCCCACTTTTCTAAATCAAGAGAACAAAGACCAAATAATTCAATCACCATTTCTTAAGTAGGGTTAATGGTGAATTTCCAACTGCATTTTCGGTGAAATGGCAACTTTGCGAACAAACTTGTATGAACGACCTGTCGCACATAAGTGAAAAAGAAACATTTTACCGTTACATACATTGGCATACATTTTTTTTTTCAAAGTAGTTACGGATTGTTGGCTACTTGATAGCTAAATTTGGATATTGAAACCGTTATGAAAAATATTACTTATGATTTGTTCGCTACTTCGTACATCTCACCTGGTACCTGCAAAAAGAAAAAATTCACGCACTCTGTACTGTACTGTGTGCCAAAATTTACACAGTGGGAGTTTTAGATAAACGCATGTTTATTATTATTACTATAATTAAAATTTTAATAAAGTATAATATCATTTTTAAAATAATTATTTGCCGCCTATACCAAATTTTACGTGTTTACTCGAGCTCCACCCTTATTTGTGGTGTGGGTCTTGATACCTATTTACTTCCGACCGGCAAATGGTTTTATGAGAAGCTTTTTCATTGCAGAAGTACAATCGAAGGATTGTCTTTACTTGCTGGGGGCGATCACTGATAGAAAAAAAAACGGAATCAAACTTGGCTTCCTCCGTATTATAGTACACTCCGCTAACAACTCGGCTACTGATTAATATTACATAGTTTCATAGAAATTGGTAAGTTATATGTGTAACTAAGTATGTAAATAATAATATTTATCTCATACTTATCTTTGCATTTTTACATCTACATATACATACCTACAACCATTTCTATGAAAAAATAAATCGCAATTTCAATCGTTAAATACTTAAATTTTTTAATCAAATCAACTTTAGAAACATACTGAGTACTCGTATGAATGCAGTAATCGCAAGAAAATTACCGTTAACAACCAACAAATTAATTTTATGCACTTGAACTCTTATCATAACACTATGGAATTTCTTAGAAGCTAGGAATTTTTTCAAATCAATTTATCAACACAAATACACAAATGAAATTACCTTAACCTATCATTTGCCAGAATGCGCGAGAATATTTCCATTTAAAACGAATAATGTGCAACGTGCCGACACTTCCGCCGGCATAAGGCCCTCCAAGCGAAAGGCAGCTAGCTTCCAATATGGCAACCTGGCAAACATGCAACAGAAAAATGGAATGCGCAGCTTAAAACTAGCGCATCATTAGCTTTGATTGAATTTTTATTAATAACGCAAGCATCGACGCATTTACTTAATATATGGAAAAAATAGTTATATAAACATAAAAAAAACTCATAAAATGAAACAAAGAGTTTAACGACTTTAGCTGCCGGCTATAAGTAATACGTACGTATATATGTATGTACATATGTACATACAAGCATGCCTCAAACGGTCATTGGCATATTAGCAGCAACAACAATCCAAATCCACGGCAGCATCAGCGGTGTGCAGTAAGCACAGCGTGTGCCAGAGTTATCAGCTAACGGCGGCTGTAGAAGAAGAATTTATCAATTTGTACGAAATAGATTTTGAATATACATACATATGTATGTACATATAAACATAAGCAAGAGTACCTTTCTGATCGCTTCTTGCCTGCTTGCCTCATTGGCCGACGGCACGCAGCCACAATGGCCACATTAGTATTGCTGCATTCAGCGTTGCCGATTTGGTAATTTTTAACCAAAATTGGTAGAATTTTTATTTATTTATCAACTTTGGTAATTTGGTAATTTATTTTTCAATTTGGTAACTTGTTCAGTATAGGTTCTAATTCCAAATTAGTAATCGGTAATCATGAAAGTTTCGCAAGGCGAAAGTTGTTCCAGCGTTCCTTGGTTACTATTTAGAATGGGGTGATCTTTAACAAACTGCTTGCAAGTGGCTATTGCAAAGTATATCCACCGTGTCCTTTCCTGGAAAGTTTTGAGTGGTCCTACCTTTCCCTGTTGGTTTGTCAGCTTTGAAATTACCATGAATTTTCCGGTCTACCCGGCAACCATACATGTGGGTAGAATACTACGTAACTATGTATGATCTCGTTCAAAAAGCTACGACATTCAGCGGGGACTTCACTCTAGCTACATATGTATGAGTCGAAAGCTTTCCTTCAAGCACTAAATTTTTGTATATATTTTCTTGTCACTTGTTTACATAAAATAAAGTAGCCGACCCATATTTTGACAAATTTTAACGTATTATTTTTTTGGTAATTTAGTTTTGGTATTTTCTTTAATAAAAATGTAGTTCTTTCTTTAACAGAACTCGAGTATATTCAAATTTCACGCTCTGTTCCATATTAAAAAAAAAAATTCAACAAACTTTCGTAATTATTTTAGGTGAATGCCTGAAAAGCTTGCTATCTTAGGATATACATTTGCACCGACTTATTTAGCCCTAACAGACAAAATAATGTAAGCGAAATTTTTTCATTTTTTTTTTTATACAGAAACGCAGCTAGATGCTCTAGGCATATTTCTGCATCAAAATGAAAATTTTGAAAAAATGTCGCTTAGGATATTTTGACGGTTAGATCTCGATATGTATGTTTGTACAGTTCTGCACATAAAATAAATAAGTTTGGTAATTTTTGTTTGTATTTGGTAGCTTTTTCCGGTGATTTTGGTAACAAATAAAAAAATGTTTCGGCAACACTGGCTGCATTGCCACTTTCTGCTTTCTTTGAATTAATTTTCTCCGCAAACACACTGCAGCATACTTTGATACATACATACATACATATAGGTATGTATGTACATAAGTATGCATTGTATATGAAATCATGCGCCATTTCAGTTTGCTGCCAGTGCCAATGCTGCAGGTGAAATGCAAAGCAACCTCAAGAATTTCCTCCGCACCGATTTTCAATGTTCAATGTTCATTAAACAGCAACAAAAGGAAAAGCAGCAAGAAAGGTTTTGTGTTGCAGCATTGCTGTACTGCTGTCGAACTGTCAAAGTCAAAGAGCTGATTTTTCTTGCGCATTTTTATGGCTTAGGCGATGTGTCATGATCATTGTTTTTTTTTTTTGTTGCTGTAGTTATTGTTTCTTATGCTGCTTTTTTTTGCTAATTTTTCGATTTTGCGATCAAAGTTTTGCTAAATAGACCAAAGGCGACCCATCTTTCATACTTTTCTGCGCTGCTGCTTTTAACCTTCGCTCCGGCTAGTTAGTTTATGGAAAATTTCCTATTTATTTTTGCGATAGAGTTTTGTTTTTGTTGTTAATTTGTTTTTTATTGTGAGTTGGCACGGAAGTCGTAAATGACACAATAATTTGTGGTTGCGTTCGATTTGACACAATTTTTGTCCAAGAATATTTTTATGCTATATCCCAATAATTTAATAGTGGAATAGGTAAGGTAAGCAATCTAAATATTTGCCGTCATTTTGATTTGAATAGATGCCTTTTTTATACCCGAGCGCACTTGTGCACAAGGGTATATTAATTTTGTTCACATAACGGTTGTTTGTAACAGCCAAAACGAATCGAGATAGATATAGACAAATGTGTACATAAATGATCAGGATGAAAAAAGAAATCGATTAAGCCATGTCTGTGTGTCCGTCCGTCTGTCCGTCTGTCCGTCCGTCCGTGTACACGATAACTCGAGCAAAAATTGAGATATCTCAACGAAATTTGGTATGTAGGTTTCCCTTAATCCAAGGTAGGTTGGTATTGAAAATGGGCGAAATCGGACTTTAACCACGCCCACTTCCCATATAACGGTAATTTTCAGAAATACGAAAACTGCGATATTTTAGTAACTACTGGAGATTATTCACTCAAAATTGATATTTATAATAAGTTTTAGACGAAAAATAAGAATATTATAAATTTTTGGAAAATGGGCGTAGCCACGCCCACTTATGGTTACATGTGTATATCTTGGTAACCGCTGCACCAATTTCTTCCAAACTTGGCACAGTTGTTGGCCTTGGTACAGCATACCAAATGGCCGAAAATTTTTAAAATCGGACAATAACCACGCCCACATCCCATATAACGGTAATTTCGAGAAATACGAAATCTTCGATAAATCAGTAAATATTGAAGCTAATTTATTCAAAATTGATGCTTGCAACAATTCTTTACCAAGAAATACGTTTATGGTAAAATTTTGGAAAATGGGCGTGGCACCGCCCACTTATGATCACATATAAGTATATCGGTAACCGTTCTACCAATTTGTACCAAACTCGGTATGGTTATTGTACTTGCCACGTGTAAGCAAAACGTTGAAAATTATTGAAATCGGACTAAAATAACGGCCGATTCTCATATAACGGTAAATTTAAGAAATGCTTGAAACTTCAATATTTCGAAATTGAAGGACGCTAATTTACTCAAAATTGATACACCTCGGCTTACCATCTAGCGGAAGGTTTCGGAAAGGTGAAAAAACATATATTTAATACTTGCGCCGGGTATTTAATGTTCGGCTCCGCCCGAACTTAGACTTTCTTACTTCTTATTCATAACTTTTTCGGTCGGCTTATAAACAATTTTATGCTATGTGAGTTTCACGAAAGCATCCTACTGCTAATGAACTTCAACCGTTTCTTACTACTCGTAGAAAGCTCAACTGGTTCAAATTGCTATATTTATGGACGCACATACATATATGAAAGTGTTTCAAAAGCGATGCGGAGCTGAAAGCTAAGCTCATTTTGATTTTAATTTTAAGGTTTTCAGTATTGTTAAATACGTATACCGTATACAAAATAATATTTGACGCTAACACAGTTGCTAGTACTTGGCCGAGTTTTTTCTCCGATTTGTGATGTGAGCCTTGATGTTATAACACGAACTAGCTAATGCCCACTTGCTTTTCGGAGCCAGATAAGAACTTTTGCATTAGCCAATGTAATACTAGCTTTGAAAAGCAAAGAAGGTTTGGTTTGTGAAGTAAAAATGCTTAGGACCATTTTCTAATGTAATCAATAAAAGCCAACTAACAGAACCGATAAATTGTTCCTCACTTTAAATTGTTTTCGTTTTCTTATGTTGCCGGTAAAGATAAATTTCTTATTCCCTAGGATGAGACTTCATTACATTTCCGAGAGTAAAACTTCACTACATTCGTCATGAAATTTCAAAGGTTGGCAATGCAACATACGCAATTATATAGCAAGAGCAATTGATAGCAAAAACCGAAACCTTGGTTGAAATATCTAATATATCTGACTCATGAGCCAAAACCAAAGCCAAAATTTAAAGTCGTAGATAAGAAAACGGCCATAAAGAGCAGAAAGCTTCTCACATATAGGCCAAGAATAGCAGCGCTGTGATACCATATAGAAGACTAGTCCCTTTCGATGTGCCTGTGAGATCTCTGTCAAGCCTGGAAAATCTTCTATGATCTCGAAACTATATACAATATTGGTCCGATGCGCCAACCTCCAGTCTTTTGTCAATTGAGCCAATAAAAGACCTTATAAGGAAACCGAAGAGCACAGATATCCGTTTTCTGTTCTAGTAGGGCCAAGAACACTCGCTGTTTCACGGAACGAAAAGCTTTCCTTAAATTTTTTAAAAGAGTCGGTTAATCTCTTACAATGATGTTATACCTACCGTGTTCTTTCTTGGAAGGTGGTTATCTCCGAATCTTTCATTACTAATTCCCCGTTTTTACAATTCATCTTAATACCTAGGATTCCAAGAACATATGTATTTGTATTAATTTTTTTATGTATACCTGCGCTATTTCGATCAGAGTTGTAAGGCATTCAGTAAGGGAATTTCCATTAACTATGTGTGAGTATAATGCTTTGAAAAATACTAAGGCAAAAGAAAAATACTAATATTTTCCCTACAAGGCTTTGATCCAGATATCGTGCTGCCTCCTTAATGGCAAACACATATTTATGATGCACCCGTGATGCTGTAATATGCCTAAAATATCCGAATTACCAGATATTCCTTTTATTCATGAACTAGTATTTAAGGTTAGGTTAGGTTAGCGGGAATATATACAAAATGCATTCAAGAGATTTTCACCTGATGATTTGAAATTTATGCGAATAATCAGACCATTAGTCATAGAATACACGAGTGAAAATGTTGCTATGTAAACAAAATTGTTTAAGATATTTTTCCAGTTGTAAAGACGATTCATATAGTTTAGCTTCTTTTCTTCAGTATGCATAGAAATTTAATTTGCAAAAATCTCTACCAAACACCAAAATTAATATGAACATTTCAACCGAATCTCGCGGCTACAGAACTAGACGCATAAAAATTATTGACGCGAGCGTTAAATGATACCATTCACTGGAATCTCAAATGGCGTTCGCTGATTACTAGAGCACGCACAGTTATTAGTGAACTGATAGTTAAGTTAAAGTTGAAACTTCGTTTTTCAATTTGGGCTACAAAAAAACAATTCAAAACAAAACATACATAGACAAACAATTAGATAAATATGTCGAAAATTAGATCAACGAAAGTGCTAAACGTTTTCTCGCTCATTCGAAGACGCATAATTACAATAAATAATAATAATTAAAGTTCACTTTCTCAGCTTTGCATTGTACAAATAAATGCTTTGCAGTCAAATGCAAATTCGCTTTCAAATATTGGCAACTTTTAGTCGCCTATGCGATTTTCGGCAAGCTTGTTTCATACACCTGAATTCCCTTTCATCAAATAAAACATACAAAATTCATATAAGAATTTCATTTTCATTTCCAATCACGTCTGATTCTTTCTTTGTTATTTCTTTCTAGCCATTTCTTAAACAGTGACAATTTTTTTGGTTTTTTGTGTATGCAAATTTACATTGTTGAAATAACGGGTTTGGCATTCTTTTGACAAACATTGCTGCTGTGATCTTTTTTGCCGCTACTAACTCCTATTGTTCTGATAGATCAATCAGAAACATCTCCATGCATGTAAAATTCGCGTCTTCACTTCATGTGACAAAATTTACTTTCTCCCACTTTTTGTTGCGCAAATATAGTCAGCGTATTCTACTTCTTACACTAAATGTTTGCCCGAGCTTCTTCACCAAGCGCCTTTTCGAACCGGCTGCCGACTCAGCCGTCGAAATGGATGTCAAACAATTTTACGAGAAGATTTTCCAAGGCTAAGATACTTGCAGAGGTTTGCCATTGCCTGCCAAGGGACGACCGCGGTTAGAAAAAAACTAAAGATATTGCTCGAAACAGGGATCGAACGCAGGTCTCATGAATTCATAGGACCCACCTTTATCTACTCAGCCACAGTGGCGCGCTCAAGAGCTCCTTCAAGGCCGTTTGCTCAAGTAAGTTTATTTTCCTCTTAAACACAATTTTTGTTCTGTTTGTGTTTGAAGGGCTAATTATTTTAAAACCGGCTTGAGAAAGCGGCACTTTATATCTTAAGAAAACTGTGTAAATAAAAATATTACTCCATTAACATTGTGATTTATTTACTTCTTCATATGTATGTACATGTTTTAAATTTAATTTTCGTCCCTTTTAAGTTTATTGCCTTATTTTCATCATCACCAACATTTACTTGAGGATCTCTTCTCAAATGTGCATATTTCCTGTGTTTTTTTTTTTGTTTTCTTCTTCAGAAGCGTTTTCGTTTTCTAGCTTTCATTTTTCGAACATTCTCATCCTATCACCACCTCAGCACACTTTCGACGCTTCATTTATGCGCCTCATTTGACTTAAATGATTCGATATGTATACTTCAAATGCATTCCTAATTATTTAGACAATCATTTTCACAAAAAAAAAAATATTAGCCAGCAGGTTAAGGTAAAAGCGATTTGCAAGACTGACTGTAAATTGAAAAAAAAAATCGGATTTGTTCAAATAAAATAATTATAAACAAACAATTAATGTGAGAAAATTTTTTTTAATAAGTACAATATGAGCATATTTTTTTAAGTAGCACTAAGATAGTGATGCTTACGAAGGTGGGGCCAAACACTTACTTTCAAGGTAATTTCATGGCCCTTGATTAATGGAAAGCGAAAATAGCATTGGAATCGTTGTTAATCGTTTGTGTATATTTCATAATTTATGCATATTTTATGCCAATTTCATGGAATTGCAATTACCATATTTTATGCTTAAATAGTTTCTAACCGTTTGTGCCTTTTGTCGTTCAATTGAATGTTCGCCTTCGTTTGTTTCACCCATGGAAAGCTTGTATGCAACCCAAGGTGCTGGCGGGGTACTTACTTAGAGCATGGTACATTATGTATCTACATACATACATACAGTGGCGGTCAAAAATGGATGAATGGTGGTTCGTTTTTAGTATTTACAATGTTTTTCAAGCCAAAAATTTGTTTGATATTTTTTTTTATAAAAATATGGTTCATACTTTAATAAATCGCATTGATTTTTAATATTATAATTAGAAATAATCAAAAAACAATCATGATTATTTTTCATTAAAAAATAATCAATAATAATAAAAAAAATCAAAATAAATAATTGATTTAATTTGGTGATTACATTTGATTAGTTTTGATTACTATAATTATATTTAATTATTTGTTCGGTTTCATTGTAAACAGATAGGCCTACAAAGGCTATGAATCGTACCAAGTTTTATTTCCACTGTCACACAGTGTAATTAATTACTACACATTACATAGTATTGGTATAAACCGCACAACACTGCTAGAATTCAAAAGTGAATTAAAATTTGCCGTTGATGAACATTTAAAATCAAACAACATGAGAGTAACGAAATATAGGAAATAAAAATAAACAAGATGAAGTTTAAAAGTTTGGTTCTCATGAGGGCAACGTCAAAATGGCTTCTACCTATTTTTATGTACCTTGACTTGAAAACACGTCTCTTTAAAAAAAAAAAAATATTTTTACTTCTGACAGTCTTTTTTAACGATATGTCACAGTCAGATTTTGGGCAGTGCTTTACTGTAACAGTAAAATAATTAGAGCATTTGAACATAGTTACTTGTACCGAAAATTCAAAGAACATAAATAAAGTGAATGCATACAAACATACACTTAAAATACTTTTTTTTGGCTCTGCGTTTTGCGGAAAAAATTCTATCGCTTTCTATCGACGGCTTTTGAAAAGAAAACATTTGAAGATTAAACACTTCAGAATGTACTTGAATATGCAGCCATGCACTTTACATTACAAACAAATATGCATACCTGTAACGGTATTTAGTTGTTATCATTTTTGTTGACTTACTCATGCGCTGCCAGTCTAGTATTCGTAGTACTTAAACGATATTTTACAAGCTGTTATTTAATGCTTGCTTATGTAGATGTAGACAAAATCTATGCAGTGAACTCATAATGCCGACTTAAATATTAAAATGTGAAAATTATTGCTGTTATGTCAAACATTATTGACTTCTCAACCATACAGGCAAATGGACGCAGCTGGAGATTCGTGTGTTGACAGTTACCGTTATTTAGAATTATGTCATACACATAAATGTTAAAGCGGAAAATTATGTGTGTGCATCAGTTGATTTAGTTACTATAAAACCACTTCAAAATGCATACGACTTTTTGTAGAAAAAATTATAGTTTCAAGCGGAGTAAGATTGTGATTTGTATAAGTACCCCAAAAATATTGACACTCGCATTTCAAATGGAAAATTGAATTTATTCTAATGCGTTTTTGTTTATTTAGTAACGAGGAATTCTGGTTTAGATTTTATCAGACCAGCAAGTAAGTACATATACGTAGGAGTTGGCTACCCTGCTTAATAGAATTATACATTTTTGCACATCTGGAGGCTAAGTATTTTCGTTTGACGGTGATGGTGCAGAACTGATACCACCGCTTACTAAGATAGAATAAAGTAATTTTCTTGACAGGTGGCAACCCTACCCAAAAAAATAAAACATTTATGCTTATCTAGAAGCCAATTCTTTCATTGGTCACCTCAGTTTTTGTAATCCAGCAAATGGTGAAGATCTTATAATTTTTGAAAAGGTGGCAACTCTACTCAGAAAATAATACATTATTACACGTTTAGGCCTAGGTCTTTTCATGTGCTGATGCAGAACTGATGCCTATGCTTATTAGGACTGAATATAGTAATTTTATTAACAGCTGGCAGCCCTACTCAAAAAATAAAACATTCGATATTTTCTAGAGGCCAATCGCTTTCATTTGACACCTCACCTTTTCTAATCCAATCAACTGTGCGGATCTTACAGTTTTTAGACAGATGGCAACCCTATTAAAATTCTCAATAAAACAGTCACAAAATCTCGTCAAAATCCGTTCAGTAGTTTCCGACATTACCGCGTACAAAGAATCTCGACTTTACTTTATAGATATCAATTAGTAGCCCAGTAAAATTAGATCAAATTGGTACAAAGACAACAAAAAATTTTTAACAGCGATTTTTTTATACAGTTTACTTCTATTTGACACGAAGATAATTGGATCTACCCATGTTGCCCATAAATTTCATATGGCAACATTTCGTCATCTTGGCTTTAGGTTTTTTGGGTTTTTTGCGATTTGCAAGCCTATTTTGCATTTTTCGTAAAAAATTGCTTAATACAAATTTGTAAAGAAATTAATTTCCCACATTTTTTATACAGAAGATTCAATTTCTTTTGTAAATAATTGGCAAAAACTTCGAAAAGATTTTACAAAGAAATGGATCCACGAAATAGAAGTAAACTGAATCAAATAATCGCTCTTACAAATTTTTTTGAAGAAAAAGTCCAATTTTACTTGGCTATAGTAGGTTGTTTTTAAAATTAATGAATTTCCATATATGGAAGATCAATTAATAAATGTGTTTTACTTGCTAAAGTTAACTCAAGAAAGTTATCAAGAAATCTAACTGCTTATATGGATATGTACACTTGTGGTCAATTGATTAAGCTGTCTTATATATTTATCAGTTTTGCATATTTTTCTTTTGTCGATTTAATGTAATTTTTTTTTAATAACAGCCTAACACACTATATAAAAAGCGCCTTTGGGTATTCCACCCTCACGGGTGGGACATTTATACAGTAAAAGTGTACGTTCTTTTTTTTTAATTTAAGTACGCAGCCATTCTACATTTTGATAAATCTAC
>NW_016162880.1:0-39831 GCF_001687245.7 Rhagoletis zephyria | reverse complement strand
TAAAGCATTACCTCTGACCAAAAGTACGTACCAGCTTTAGATATTCAGTCAATGCTTTCTAAAACCAACTGCATGTTTTTTAAGGAAACTTAGGTCAATTTTATGTAAAGAACTAGATTTGTAATTGTACAAACCAAGTAGAACTTGGGAGGATCGTACGATTGCTCGGTGAGTACTCATTACTCCCAATGCTTCTGTGTATAAGCATGTAATTTTGTATATTCCCTTTAACATTGTATTCGAGTAATCCCTTTTACCCCNTTTGTAATTGTACAAACCAAGTAGAACTTGGGAGGATCGTACGATTGCTCGGTGAGTACTCATTACTCCCAATGCTTCTGTGTATAAGCATGTAATTTTGTATATTCCCTTTAACATTGTATTCGAGTAATCCCTTTTACCCCCTAAACGAGCAATCACAGACAAAAATATCATCCCTTGAAGCTCCCAAAGGAGCAATACTGGAGTACTCCATAGTAACCTCCCAGAAACCTCCCAAAAAGACAACAACAAGGGAATGCACATAGAAAGCCATTCCATATTGCTCCCGAACGAGCAATAAGGTAATGCTCCCATTAGAGGTTATCCAAATTAAATTATTGTGTCCTTCTTATGCTTCTATAAGAAATATTTTATGTTGTTGTTTTTTCTATGATGAATTTTTCCGAAAACACAAAATTTCTTTTGAGTGAGGTGCGTATTGCTCTCCTATCAATCAAAAAGAATACTCTTCGATTTTTCGCTTAGGAGACATCACTTTTTGCTCCTAAGCAAGTATTCTTTAATTGCAGGGAAGCATTATTTCATCGCTCACTTAGGAGATATCCTATTTGACTCCTAAACGAGTTACAAACGAGGTCAAAATCGGCAAATCTCTCAGGTACCTGTCTAGTAAATTTATTAGTCCTGCAGTTGCCTGCAATGCCGTTCTGTATGGGAATTCAAATAATTTTGATTTGGTAGTATTACGAAGCGACAAAAATTATTTGTTGGCCAGTTTCGATTGCACCATAATGATCCCAAAGCCTTTGCTGCCGTGTGGTTGTCAGAGTAACTGTTTACCCTCCTGATCGGTATTGCGCTAACTACTTTCTTCAGGTATGAGTTCGAAGTTTCCAATGATCGTCGAGTATCAATAGGACAGGTTAAAGGAGAACTTAGCTACTCCATCTCCATCTGCTAAATAAGATGAGCTACATC
This sequence comes from Rhagoletis zephyria, assembly GCF_001687245.7. Lineage (NCBI taxonomy): Eukaryota > Metazoa > Arthropoda > Insecta > Diptera > Tephritidae > Rhagoletis > Rhagoletis zephyria. Next base: position 38,631 of record NW_016162880.1, on the reverse strand, counting down.
CTACAGGGTTGTGACTTAGTTTAAACTTAAGTTTAAATGTCGTCTTATTCTCTACAATCGCTGAAACGTGGTACAGAAATGGGAAAAAGTGATTATAAATACAGTTTTTAATAAATGTAATTGTAACATTTTAGAAAGGTGGCAACCCCAATCCAAATTATTATTTTTTTTTTAAATATCTTCAAACAGATTTTGCTTTAGTATAGATATTGAAGTATGCTGTTCAGAATTTGAATGATTTTCAATTTTCAGATATCTGGCAACCCTATTTTGAAATTTTTTTCAAGAAATATTATGGAGAAAACACCGATTACAATGGGGAAAAATTGAACAAATCTGTTGAGTCGTTGATTCGTGAAAAGCTGTTAAATCTTCGAAAAGGTCAAAATACGTGTCTTCTGATACTTTTCTATATACCGCGTACTCTGATACCTTGGATATTAAGCTTTGCCACAAAAATATGTTTGCTATTTTTTTCCCGTTTCATTAGTCAAGAAATAATTTCCCCATTTCTGTACCACTGTATGTCGCTAACGTTATTTTGGCAGTTAGGGCTCGATATTTGGTTTCATAAATGCAAACATTCACAAAAATTTACATAAGTATGTAAAACACTCGTATACATACATATGTATAAATAACTAAGTAGTATGTAAGTATGTAGTTGATAATAGTTTCATTATGTTGGCAATTTTCACCCACAAAATGACTTCGTAAAGCAATTTTTGCGGCGCTTACGAAATTTGTTTGCAAGCCATTACAATTCGTGATTTCTCTGTGTTGGTTGTGTGTGTGTGTGCTGATATTACGCCACCTGGTAGTCACTACCCAACAACACATAACGCACGTGCACACAAACATATGTATGTATGTACTCATATGTCGGTAGTTACACGTGAAATACTCTCACACAAGTCTTACATAAATTCGATTTTTGTTACTTCCGGACGTAAGTGACTTCAAAGGTTTCAATTGAACTACACTGGAGAACGTAGTGAACCGTTATTGTGGAAGCATCACCCATAAGCGGCTAACTAACTCCCTTGTAACTGAGCATAAGTTAGTATGTATGTATGTCATCATACACATTCAAGTTTATATGCATGTACATAAATATATTAGGGCGGGTCGTCAAGAAATGCTTAAATTTTGTTGTGTTGCCCTACAGAAAAATGCTAAGGAACCTATTTTCACAATTTGGCAAAATCCAAATTGATTTTAAACCCATGGTTTCTTCGGCAAATTTTCTTAGAACTACACGTACAATTCTTATGCGCTATACGCGCATTGTCGAAAAGATCTCCCTCATGTGTATATTTAAAGAAAGTACTCAGTACTCTCAAAAACACCCGATCCTTAAAAGTATCGATACTAAAGCGATCCTCAAAAGTACCCGATCCTTCCCAACAATAAAATTTTGTAACTATAAAACTATGCTGCAAGGGATCGTTTGGTATAAGGAATCTTACTACTTATCTTCTTCTTAAAACTTCCACCACAGGGGCAACATTGAAAATTTTCACATTTTCTTCGAAACCTAATTTCGCAATTTGGCAAACTCCAAATTTATTTTGGACCCATGGTTTCTTCGACAAATTTGCTTAGAATTACACGTGGAATCCTCTTATGCTATACACGCATAGTGAAAAAAAAAAATTGGCCTGCCCTAATGTACATACATATATTGCATGTATGTATTTACTTATGAGTATGGACGTGCCTGTGGCTTACGTACCGGCGGTAGTACTTTTAATCCTTTAACGAAATCAATCATTCAACCCTTTTTTTACCTTGGCTACTACCTTCGTAGTTGCATACATATGAGCCTTTAGCGGCACGGTCGACCCCCAACAATAAGTGGACGCACACTGAGGACTAGCCAGCTAACAAGCGAGTGCTCCCATGGGCACAAAAGTTTAGAGGTGGAGGAATAAGTGAACAAGGCAAATGTAAGAGGGGAAACTGGAGATTTTTTGGGGGATGGTTTCAGATTGTTATATGTATGAAATTGCAAACAAACAATGTGTAAGCCTATTTTCATACATACGTATATGTACGTATGTGGAAGCAGAGCAAGATTGTGGAATAATTTCTGAACAAGAATTTTGTAACAAATTATGCGCGCAAGTATCGAAAGCGATTTCGGGAAGAGATCGAGTGATACAATTCTCTAGATTTTAACATGAAAGCCTACTGTTTGGAGCAGAGAACAGAGAAAATAAAGAAAGCAATTCTTCAGCATTCAGCTCTCTCTCTCTCAAAGTTCTCTTCTGTGAGACCTTAAGGCCAACTTACGGGGGTTGGCCACACCACGCGATATCAAAATCGTGCTAGGCGGTTTCAATGCAATGCACCCGCGGTTTCAATGGTACCACCGTCGGAAAATTCTATCTCCAAGATGAAACGTTTGATAAAGAATAAGGTTTCGAATTCGCCGGGCCCGAAAAATGCCTGTCTGCATCATAAGATTTCAGTCTGGCAGCAAAACCGCCACTCGATTTCTAGACCCTCTCTCTGACCGAATTCTTCAACAAACCGATATAGATTTCAGCTTATGAAGAACAGACTGCCAGCAACACCGCCACTCGATTATTAGACCTTATCTCTGAAAGAGCTCTTCAACAAACCGGTATATGCTAGCGATGGGAAAATATTTCCCGCTTACTACATACCGCCGCCGAAGATGTAGTTAGATTTCAGTAGGCCCCAAAGAATAACTGGTACGTCGAAGGATGTCACGAAGTTGCAAAAAAAGATGCCTACAGGGTGAATAAGACCAGCTCCGTTTTGTTGGGATTTATTGCGAAGCCGCAGTGTGCTGCCCACTGCATAACTACTTCAGCAGAAGCTGTAGAGATGAGAAAGAGGTTCAATCCATTCAGCATTTCCTCGTTCCAATAACAGTGGGGCCTACGTAACTAATATGACCCAGATCTAAAAATGGCAAAGGACTGTGATTCTATCTGACTCCCCAAAGAACACCAGCAAAAATATTCAAGTTTTCTTATACGAGTGCCCCGTTCTCCAAACGTCCGGTCAGGTTGCAGTGGCTAGAGAGAATGATTCTCCCTACATTTGGGCCCATTGTGATGTCATATGCAATCTTCGTTGCCCTACGATGCTATTGACCAATGGCATACCTACCACATTATTCCCCGGAAGGATGGGGGTAGTCGTACCATTACTGGCCAATTCTACAGCTTTGGAGTTGCCTTAAATACTGGGCCATCTCGTTTAAAGTTGTTCGGCATTTAGTGAGTGATCTTGTGTTGTCAGGCCATGTAGATCCAGTGCACTATCCTAGGTGAGAAACGCCATGATCCACCAATCGCCTTTTAAAGATGAAGAGCGCCTTTAGACCAAAGCTACCCTAAAAACTGACCCAGTTTTGGTTGAGACAATTCAAAGCCAGATGTCGTTAACCTCATAGCCGAAGTTTGTTTGAAATAGTCGAACTGGTAGGCCTCCGCATCAGCTCATGCCAGTCATTGTATTAGTTTGTCTCTAGCAATTGCTCTACTTACTAGAATGTTTTCTGACTGCTTTGACTTTTCACTGCCGAGCTGCTACAGATGCTTTAGAAATTATATATGTACACACATACATACACATGCACTAACATGCGTACTTACAATTGTGCGTGTAAATGTGTGTGGTCTACTCAAGCCTTGCGAATTTTACCGCCAAAAACTGAGGATTACAAGTTACGAAAACAAAATACTTGTACAAAAGTCACACACACACACAAGTGCAGAACTGGAGCTACTAAAAGAAAAAAAAGTGAACAGAAAAGGCTCAGCAACCGCACTTAACTTTTCAAAGGCTCATCCGCTGTAGCCTCACTGCCCTTCAATCCACCAGCTACATATTCAGTGGTCTACTTGCGCGTCGTGATTAAAGTGTTTGCTTACATTGTTTGCTGTTTCAGTTGTTGGCAATAACCAGTAGTTTTTGTTGGCTTTCCTTAAGCCGCCTTGCGCATCCCTCTAGTGAAATTTAGAGACAGTCTGGCAAAGCGCTAGTTCCGAACTACATATTTCAGAACTATGTATCTCTGAACTGGTGCAAAACGGCTGCAGAGCGGGATAGTTGAAACTTGCGATGTAAATGTAAAAATTCAAGCATCGCTAGTCGCGAGTTCAAATCGCGGTGCAGGCAGTTGTGAGTTTTCATACTTAATGAATTAATTGTTGCTTGGGTATTGAGCTAGAACTAATACTGTCGGCAAGCAAAAGGTCTAGTTCTACGCTAGTTATGAGCTAGTCAGATTTTCTGCAGCGGTGCAACTTAAAATTTCACGCAAACGAAGAGTTTCTACATACCACTACAAATATGTGTAAGAGCTTGCCTGCCGATACAGACGATTTAATAAAAAAAAAAAAATTGCAAACAAACATACATACATACACACGCACAAATAGACATGTGCATGTCCTTGCGCGCATTTTCTCTCCTTCCCACATCTGCAGGCACTCTCCCCATCCATGCATCCCATTCTCATCGCACAACTCCAACTACATTTCCCTTCTGCCTTGCCACTCCATCACAACTTCGTTCGACTTTTTACGCTCTGCGTAAAATCGATTTTGTTCATTTAGCTATTCGTTTGGTAGGCAATTGAGTTGTACTGAAATCATCATCTCCCTCGTCGTGCGTCGAATATCCTACTTCGTTTCGGTCAAAAATTCGGCGTCGCATCGTAAAATCTCACAGTCAATGACGATGGCAATGACGCTAATAACTATACCCCAAAAAAGCTACTCAACGGCAGCTGTATGTATGTATGTACGTATGTATGTTAGTTGCGATGTATGTTTGCATTTATATTTATATGTACGTTGTCCTTCGGTATCAATGTCGTCGCCGTCCCCGTCGGCGTCGTGGTCGCTGCCTCAGTTGTCGCGCGCTTAACCTTCGCCACTAACATGAATGTACTTTGTAGTGTTGGTAATTTTGTTGCTACGCTTGTTGTTGCTATTGTTGTTTCTGTTGTTGCCTCGCACACACGCTTCGTAAAACGCTTTCCATCTGATAAGCTTTGAAAGGTGTAGCCTTTCACCTATCCAACGTCACCAATTACACTTCCCTCGAGATGCCTTCATTTCCTCCCACCAAATATTTCGTTTTTTTNATGTCAACAATTTTAGCGGACTCTGCGTTTTATTTTTATATTCTGAATTTGAAACCATTAGCCTTCTGTATCTTGAACAGCTTCCAACTGAGCTCACTTAAGTTTAGATAATTTGCGGCCTAAAAATATCTTTTGTACTGCAGTGGTAGATTGCTGAAGCTGTCTTTAATCTCTCCAAAGTGAAACTGCTGAAACTGGCTCTGGTATTGCGTCTAACCTTGCTCGCCCAGTTGTCAATAAGCCCCTCGTCTAGCTCTCGGAACATTTTCTCTGTCGCGAGTGAGTCAAGCTTCTTGGAGAGGACACTTTCCACCCTTTTGGGTGAATAGTACCTAATATTTTGGCGTTTACACTCAGGACAAGCATTTGGTCGAGCTTCTCCTCCAATTTGTGTTGTGCGTCTTGATGTTGTTACACAAATGGAGGGAGCTACAGTCTTCCGCCGGCTTCGAACGTCAAATGAATTTATGAAACGATTTTTCATGGCCGGAATGCACGCGAAAGTTAGCCATTGCCTGCCGATGGACGAACGCTGTTAGAAAAATCCTTTTTAATTTAGACGTTGCTCGCACCAAGCACCGAAACCCAAGCCGTATGGAGTGGTAGTACGCACTTATAACCAATCAGTCAGAGCGACCTACTGTTATGGCAGATAGTCTTCTGAAGTCTATAGTCCTGCCCGTTAAGTGATAAAAGATAGTCTCAGGGTTCTTTGTGACACCATGTGTTGCCTACAAGTATTCTACCTCCCTCGCCTTGAAACCACTTGGAGCCCTATAAAATTTAAGGAAAACTCTTATACTTAGCTACTGATTTGGGTCATGTAATTCGTTAAAGAATTAACAATACGGCTTCGGCTCCGCTTTTGGCTAAGGCCGTGCAGTAAGAAAGAATGTGCTTGATGGTCTCCGACTCATCATCATCTTGTTCAGTAGTCGTTCGACAGAGCATCGAGTCAAGCTGCATTTAATGGTTATGCGGATGTTCAGCGGATTGACCAAACTGTTCAGGAAATTTGACAAGTGCGCCGCGATTTTAGTGAATTTTTCATTCAATTGAAATTACATGTTTGCTAAGGTATGCCATCAACCTTACAGTTTCCATGTCGAAGTGGTGAAGAACCCAGAAAGTATATCTGTAAAATATTTCAGCTATCTTTTTTGAGAGTACGGCATTCAGCAACTACCCTCCTGTACGGTCTTTTAATTGTTGATTTCACGCATGAAAGGTAGCCACTGAATGAAATGGTGATGAGCAGCATTCCTGGTAATTTGGTAAGTATGGTGAATTCACTAGTTCCTCACTGGTGTGTGGTATTGAATGTTCGTTGCGTTACCTAGGTAACAGCCGTATTACTACAACTTCTGAACGGAAGCTAATGGTAGCTGGTGAGATAGCTTGTGAATCTAGTAGGTAAGATTACCGCCAATGACATCTCCATGTTAAATTCGTGGGTTAATTGCATTGCAAGTAATCTGGCGGGTAGCTAGTGGTGGTTACCGATAGCGAGTGAATTCACTAGTGTGCGGTATGTTTAAAGTCAGCGACATTTTTCTTAGTTAGTAGTACAAGTGAGACTGGTGTATTTTTCGTAGCAGTGGCAAAGCTAATGCTCTATGATGCGACTTCCGCCACCTCACGGCAGTTACGAGAGTAGTCGCTTGACTGTATACCCATTCTAACTTCGTCGGTTCCTACCTGGCATTGCGCTGCCACTCCAAGTCAGGGGAGAGGGTGAGATCTACGCTTATGCAACTTGGGTCTGCTATGTATTGCTATCCGGCGCGAGTTTGCAAGAGAATAGCGGAAAGACCGCATTGTGAGAGCTACAAGTCCAACGCAAGCCTAACCATGACGTATATATACTACGAGTTTGCCAGCCAACTAATTATACTTTTAGAAGATGAAGATGTCTGAGTTCCCACCTCTTTACAGACCTTTAGATTACGCAGTAAAAAGTTGATCACAAAGGCAATCGGCAAGTCTCTTTAAAGACTTATGCTGGTGCCAGCTAGAACTTCAGCCTGAAAACTGCAAAGCTTCAATTTCTTCGCTGCTGAACATGTCTGTGCTGTCCACATTGGCTGCAAGCATCTCATTCCCTACTAAAAATTCCCTACTAAAAATATTCAACGGATTAGGGAAAAAGGGAGTAACCAATGAACTCTTACACAAAACACGTTTTACGGAAAGGCTGATGGAGGTGTCTTTTGTTGGAAAATCCAACAACCATTCAGACCACTGTGGTGCTTTCCAGGCAGTTGTATTATGTACACAGATTCCATTCAAAAATCAACTGATTAATTGTGGGATTTAGGAAGATTAAAAATCGAATAGCTAAGTCGCAATAAGGACCTTAGGCTTGCTAACGGAGAGCTCATAACTAGAAAGGAAATAAATAAACTTTCTTTCGGTTAAATCCGTTTAATTTCGAATACGGCTACAGTGCTAGTGCTGGAATTTTTAAGACTGGCGAATAATATAGGAGTTTCTTCAGCATCGGGCCTTTTGTGAGCTGGATAAAAACATGGACTTGTGTTATTATATGGCCTTTCTTCCCCTTGCCTTTCATTTACAACTTTTGATGGCCACAGCTTGTTAAATTTCTGGAAAACTTGATCTAACATGCCCGGGGTGACTTCTATCTCATCATGGGAGTTCCCAGTTAAACTTATGTCGAGTGGCTCTGAATTAGTTCGGAAATCAATGAAGTTATCCTTAGACTTATAAGTCTACCTTCGTCTTTCTTATGACTGCAGTGCTGCTATAAACTCTTTTTGAGGTTGTAAGAGACTAGCAAGAGAAGCAGCAGCTACCTGACCTATAGGATGAGAATGCTTCCTCGCAGTGGGACCTCTATCAGACAAATGTTAAGATCAGAAGAACGTCAGCTAAGAAGAGAACATTGAGATAATACGCCTGGAATAAGGCAGGCGAAAGCACTTCTTACAACACCAAGAGATCTAGGTCCCTTCAAAAGACAAACATTAGTTTCATAACGGTGCTGCTAACGGGTCACTGCAGGCTGCGTGCCCATATGAGCACACTGGGGATCTGCGTAGAAGACTGCTCTCGTTATTGCGACATGAGAGCAGAAACCCCACTGCATCCCTTTTTTAGTGCGGTGCGGTTGCGAGAAGAAGCAAGGTTGTGGCCAGAGAAACTGCTAGGTTTTACTAGGGTACTAGAGCTGGACGAGGTTATATATGAGCTCTGAGGGCACAAGAGACCCAAGATTGCCGTGTACATCCTCTATCAAATCTATATAGCCATATAACTCTAAGTTCAAGCTGGGTTCCTCGAGAAAATGTTCTCACAGAAATCTCGAAACTGTTCTTTGAGGTACAAGGTACAGGTACGAGGTACAGTTTTTGACTTTAGTACCGTTAACCTTCTCCAGTTTTTTCTATTGCTGCAACACATTTTTGAATTTCGACTAAATATTGCAACATGTATTGTAACAGCAGTATGACTAAGTACTACACACGACAGAGAAAAAGCATTTTACTGTAAAACTTTGTATTACAGTTGGGCTCTCTGCTATGTTACTCTATTCTGTTAACGGCTTTTGAGAGTTTTCAAGATCTAGAGAGAAATAAGCTATGACTCACTTCATCTCTTTCCATCTTTCGGGATATTTAATTTATCTTCCCATAAAGGCGAGAGGACCTTTATTACAAATTTTATAATTAGAATATAATTTTGCTGGAAATGATGGGCAAACAGATAAGCAACGATGATGAACTACATAAGTGCTATATGTATTTGCCTTTATACAGACAAGTAACCTGAGCAACTTGCGGTTACAAAATCGTTGTCGTACTTTCATATGCACATCTATATGACTACGGTGAAAGAAATCGCTGCATGAGGAGAGTTGAATTTGATGATAATGGGAAATTACCTAAAATGTCTTTTGCAAAACATTCATGAAAAATAAAGCGGATAAAATAAGATAAAAATGAACATAATTACTTATTTGCATCTTCGAAAAGTTTATTTAAATTTTTTTCAAACTAATTAATTTAATTTCAACGAGAGCTATTCAAAGTTCCGATTTCCGTGTGAGATTTCTTATAAAGTATATTAAATATGTTGGCGGTTTAAACCAAGCCTCTAGTCATCGTTTAAATAAGCAATCGGCATTCATTCTTGTGGTATTGTAGTTTACTGATAACACTGGTCAACTGTGGTTTTGATGCCAAAAGACCGAAATCCAGAAGGCATGGCCAGATGAGACAGTAAACCTCTGGTGAACCATTTGTGCGGATTGGCTTGGTTGTAGCCGATCCACTTCATATGAGCAGATTGGAAAGCAAGTACGTCTTTGTGGTTATGGACAAATGGTCGAAGGCATACCCGATTCCAAACCAGGAAGCTAAACAGTTGCGGAGATACTTCAATTGGTTTGCGGGATACAATGCACTCTGTTCAAGGAAGAAATTTACAATCGACGGTGTTATAAGGGATGTGACAGATACTGGGTATCCGGAAAACTCGAACCAAACCTCTTAATCTCCAATCAGATTGCATGGTGAAACGGATTAATCGAACCTTAGAAGAGCATTTGAGAGAGGTCCTGGACAAGTATGATAAAAATGAGATGTCCCCATGCCTTTTTTCCTGATAGGATATCGGTCAGCAGTGCATGAAACGGCGGGTAAAACTCCTGAAAAGGTAACATTAGGCAGTGAACCTCGTTTGCTGAAATATTTAATAAGTAATGATGTAAAATTACAACAAATTGTATTTGAATTAATAATTTCGTTCAGTCATAATTGCGATTCGAACCACTGTGCGTTGCTAGAAAAAACTTTTTCTAAATTAGATGTTGCACGGACTAGCGATCGAACCGAATTGCTTCCCGCTTCGGTGGCTAAAAGATGGAAAAGGTGCCTCCGGATCAGACGGTCAAGTCGTTTGTGTGGAACGAAAAGTGATATTCATAAGTTGGTCTAATGCATAATACTACGATTCTATCAAGAAAGGTTCAAATCAAATATATTTAATTTTGAATACTTTGGTTGGGTTAGGAGAGGTTCAGCCGAGTGAGAGTTATGGATCGCCTTACATCAATGTTTGGCCAAATTTGCCTGGTAGTATGACAGGTGGTTTCCACAGCCCACCTGGTATTTACCTCCTCGATGAGTTCAGCCTTTAGTCTGTGTTTGCAGAAGGTTAGAGGTATGCCCGCATTCCCAGCAGAATTGACTACAGATATTTTCGTCCCCTCCTTGCCAGCTCGTCGGCTAGGTAGTTGCCAGGAATAATATAAATTAAATACTTAAAAGGCGAAATTCTTGTAACGGTAAATCCACTTTTCTCCTTCTTGGTGTTTAAACTGGGCCTAAGCTCACAATTTTTATTTCTACTTTGATTTAGAGGATTTTAAAAAATTTTCAAAGCTCATTATTTTCACCCCTAAAACGGAGTTTAATAAATCTGTTAAACGGTAACCCGGCGAATTCAAGCCAACAGTAATGCACGTCTGACGAAGTTAACAGTAACTGTATACATGTATGTACAATAAAATTTTCTCTCTTCTTTTAATTATGTAGGATGCATGTGCCTGTGTGGGTGTATTTCAGAGCGCTTTATCGGCAGGTTTGCCGAGACAAAGGACACTGCATAACCGTACATACTCGTATCTACATACATACCTATGTACGTACGTCGGTGGTAGTGGAGACGAAAGCACCGTTATTGTTGGCAGTACGCGCAGAGAGTGCATGCGACTTGCACGCACGCACAGAGGGGTTGAATGGTTGAGTTGGCACTGGCGATTGGCGACTGGCGGCTAGCGAAAATCAAAAACGGCTTGTAAGGGAAAACATTTCCAGAAAGAGGATGCGCTGCGCTATGTCGGCCAAGTTGTTGTTGTGAATGTTGGCAGTGGTGTTGGTGTTAGTGTTAGTTGCTCGTTCGTCAGTGAATATAATGAAAAGAAAGTTGACAAAATGCGTGCAAAGCAAAACGTTGAGTAGTGAAAAAGTCTAGAAAATGTGTAAAAAAGCGGTGAATAAACAAAATGCGTGGATGAGATATGTGAAAAGAACTTAATGGATTGCAAAGGAAGTGCGTGCAAAATGAAGTGAAAAGATTTTTATTTAAAAAAATACCAAACTTTGGTTTGGGGTAAAAGGTCCAGCGCAAGTGCGGGTGTGCCACAGGCAGCCAGGGTGCATGGAGGGTCACCAAAGTGGTGCTGCGACCCTAATTAAGCGTGGAAATGAAGGAATGTGCAGAAAGTGTGAGAGTTAAGCTTAGCAACGAGCGCAATTGTGTGTGAAATATAAACAAATGCAGTTGGAATTAAAAAATTTTACAAAAACTGTAATTTTTTTCTGCAATTTTCTTACTTCACAAAACTGTCAAAACTGCAACGAGTGACATTTTATTTGCACGCGCGGCTCTAGTGCGCCCATTCTCGCCAAACGGTTTTTAACGCGCGTATCTACAGCTGTTGTGCTCCTCTTACACGCTAAAGTAAGTGCAGTTCTGTGTAAATTTTTTATAGCTGAAAAAAGCTGTCAAAAATTGGCAACTCTGCGCGAGTACGAGCAACGAGTAATTGAAATGAAAAAATCTAATCAATAAGCAGTAAAAAAACAAGACGTATTTTTAGGCGAGTAGTTGAAGCAGCAAGTGCGCTCCAAATAATCAGCGTCGCCACGCGCACGCGCACGCGCACGCTCTCGCTCTCGCTCTTACACGTTCAGTGCTTGCGCCCTTAGTGATGGCATGTACCGTTATAACTTCAACTGAGTAACGGCAGCGTTGGTGACCGACGCTCTCATGCAGTGCTCTCGCACTCACTCTCGCTCAACGTTTAAGCGATGCCTAGTTAAATTTTAACGGTGTATTAACAGACTACTCGATACGGCACAGCGCGACACAGTGGCTGGCATTCGTATTCGTTGCTGGGACGCTGCGGTATTCTGTAAGCAACGACGGACATTGGAAAACGGTCGAGTGTCGATTTAGGTGGCGCGTATATAATTTTGAATTTATTTGTGTGGAATCTTAGTAGCATTAATGCATTCAAAAATGGCACAAAAAGTGAAGTGGAAGCAAAAAAATTGCTGAAAAATTAATTCAGTAACGAATTTGTAGAGAATTGAGTGATTTGAAGAGGTGGAAGTGAATGAAATCAGAAGGCTGATAGCTTGAAGTTGCAAGTGAAGGCTTGAACTGTTATAAAATCGGAATACTACTTAATATATGATTAAAATAACGGTTAACTATAATTGTGTTTAAAAAAAGGTTTAAGCATTGCCGAGTTTTTGTATGAACTCAAGCCGTGTGCAGTGCGTTTGGCAATAAAAACATAAGTTTGAAGAGTAACGCTCTAGTGATGCTGTTCCAATTCGGTAATAATTAGATCCATAAAAATTATTTTGAAATTGTAAATCGTGAATAAAACTTTTGAAGTCTAGAAAAGTGTAAAGAATTTAGAAATTTTTCGAAAGAAATTAAAACTACTTATCTACTAGCCCAAGAAGCTCTAGCGCCTAAAAGTCTGCTATACACAGCGCGCTAAAAGCAATCACCTTCCACAGCAGGATACGACCAAAGGAAAAGGTATAATGTAAAGTATAATAAAAGCATTAATCAAATCCAAATTAGTTTTAGGTATGAGTGAAGGAAAATGGTTAACCGTAAACTATTGTACATACGAAGTTTTAAAGTAAAAAAAAACACGAAACGAGAAAATGTAAACGCTTTAAAAGAATTGCTAGCAAAAGAGCAAAGCAAAGTTTCCATAAGCATTTTGCCACTTTTCAATTTTCCTTCAACGGAGGAATAGACACAAACACGCACACACTGGCATAGAAGCTCGTAACAGCAAGCCAATATGATTACACACATGGCTACATACATACATACATAAGAAAAATTCATATGCAATTTTGTTAGTATGTTTGTAGCATACAAAAAAAAAGAACAAAAGACATATCCTGTCACTGAACGTGTACATGCAAGCATAGAAGCATACATTTAAGGCTTACAAATGCATGCGACAACAACGACAAAGTGGCGAGGACACATAATACCTACTATACAATACTACTAAAAGCGTATATACATACACACATATTTACATACAAATAACGGTTCATATGCAGCATGGCATACCTACAGGCGCCAACACCAAGTACAATTCGTCTAAGGACACCGCCGCCGCCGTCGCTGACGAAGCAGTGTAAGGACAGCTACCCACACACATACACACATACACTCCCCCACACACACAATTTCGCAGCCGCACAGAGAAAGGCGCAAAAACAAATACATATCTTAGCAAACGATGACAACAACTACAACAACAATAACAATGAGAACGACAAATACGATTGCGATGACTGCAACTGCGACTACGACAAGGACAATGGAAAAAAAAATTGTATCGCTAAATCTCATTCATCATTGACGTGAGTAAGTTTGCAATGTGTACGCTGTTGGTCGGTTGCGGCTGTCGGCTGTCGGCTGTCGATTGTCGAGCATAGATTGAGTGTGAGAGTAAGTAGCGAGTGAGTGAGTTTCGAGGAGTAAGCCGTAAGTGGTTATATAGACACACACTCAGTGGTTAGGGAGTTTTCGAAAGCCTTTACATTAAATGTTAACAAATGTTCCCAGCCATTGTCAAAGTGCTGACCAAGAGCGAAGGAATGTTCTCACCCGTCGCTTACTCATAGCGGAGTATGCACGCATAGGCAGAGTTACCATTTTTGTATATGACTCGCTCAATACGAGAGTGAGTGAAGAGAGAGAGAGAGAGAGTGAGCTCGCGACAATTAGCAGTGAAGATGGAAACCTTAGCCGTAATCAGTGTTGCCTAATCAAGCGGTCTAAAATGTGCAAATTTAGTTAAGTAATTAATTTTGGGAGAGTTTTAGGAAAGAGTTGGGATGGAATGCAATAGCTGTGATTATCAGAAACAAAGTGGTTGGTTTCGATTGCAATTGCGAAATCCATTTTCCAAAGACAGAAGAGACAGAGAACTTAAAATCGCCTTCAATGATGACGACATTCTGACCTTCGCAGTTGACTCCAAAATAATTACATATTGGAACAGATCTGCTAAGATTCGCATTATAATCAGCATATTTTAAAGATATGTATGGGGAATTCCTCTTGTGGGCTTCTCAATGTGTCTGTGCGGCATCCAAGTTAACTTTTAACCAGTTTAACCCGTGCTGTCAGAGAAGAAACATTCTATTCGATTCCCCATCTTGTACTTTTGCGAAAATTCTCTAAAGGGCCCTGACATTCCCAAAGTTAAGACTTCCAAATTGCCGAAGATGGTGAATTTCTAAATGAAAGAAAAATTCTATATGAAAGACTTTGCTCATGTATTACAAAAATTTGTTCAAAAATTTTCGCTTTTAGAACTAAATCTGCTTATATGGCAACGCTGCTCTTAATTAAAGCAACTTCTGCTGTAAAGTTATTTGCTCGCACACATCCTGCGTGCCAATGCTCTAAAGAGAGTGAACCGACTGCAGCTTTCATTAAAACTGTCAAGCGCATATTAGACACAGTCGCTCTCTATCTCCCTGCCTTTACTATTGCTCGGCAAACCACGCTAAGCCAAGTCAATATATTTTACTCCACTCGGCTTCTCTCTGTCTCTGCCTACGAGCATGGTTTATGCCTCAGCTAAACTCTTTTCCCATGAACTCTTTACACAGCCTTAATACCGCAACACCGCAACATCCATCTGGCCATCTCCCTTGCAGCTGTGCAATCGTGCATATTGCAGTAATACGAGTGCGCACTTGTAGCTCACGTTGTCCTTGTCATAAATTTTCAACCAACAATTTTGTAAGGTTTTTGTTAATACTTTCTGTTAGCGGTTCTATTGTGTTTTTTGTTTGTTTTAATGAAGAGTGCGTGCGCAGCGAATTAGTGAATTTTTTTGCCATTAAAGGTTGTACGTGCGCCAAAAGCGTGTGCTTTCTTGTCTCTAGCGTCCTCAGCGCTGCACGAAAAGGCCTAGTAAATATGCATGGTCAATCTACGCGCAAAGACCACGCACACTTTTGCAAACTTGCTGGCGAGTCGTACTTCACTCGCTTAACTAATTTTGAGTCAGTCAAATTATGTTGCCTTTCGTGTTCGATTGCGATTGATAGAGCGGAGATGAGCGTGGGGTAAATAGTGCAGTTGGCGTGACGAAAATTGTGACAGTTATTGCTATAGCTGCCTACTGCCCTACCAATGCCATTTTATCACCTTCTATGCAGTACCTTTACCACTTTGCTTATGACGATTGCGCTAATTTTGCTAGCTTTTCTTTTATTACTAAACATTTGCGACTATCTAAACATATCGGCATATTTGTGCAACCAATTTAAAATCTTACTAGTTTTACTCTACCAAAACCCTTTCACTAGTCTATTTTGTACAGACTTAACTCCTCATTTTCTTCTTCCCACTCCCCTCTTAGGCCTTTGTTATGCGCTTGATTGCTATTTGTCTATTTGTCTTCCATACGTCTGTACCGAGCGCCTTCCTTGTCCTTTCCTCCTTATCAGTCTTTCGTTCTAATTCAATTGCTACGCTCCAGACACACTGCTGTCTGCTGCGTCATGGCGCGTGACCTCATGTCCGAGTAGCATATCTTTGACTACTGCGTCCGACTTGCTTTTCTCTTGCTGAACATTCCATGCTTTCCTTCTGCTGCGCACAGTTCTCGTCCTTGGCTGTCGCAAATTCTAACTATTGCTTCGTTTATGATTTTAATTTTGTTTGCACACATTATCGCATCGCCGAGTAAATACACCACTGGACGACCCGATCGCCACCCTCAATGCGAAAAAAAGACCTCACCGCAGTCCTCTTGTCATGCTCATCAACTATTTAGATATAAGTATTTGCCCCGTCGCTGGCCGTCAACGTTTGCTGTACGTGCGTCTGTCAAGTCCTTACATTCCTGCCCTTCCTTTTGGGCTTCATTTTTCCTACAAATTGGGTTTTTTCTTTTTATTTCTTAAATTTTTTTTCACGAAAATGAAATCATCTCATTTGATAGTTCAAACAGAGTTTTCGTCTGTTTTCCCTTAATATTTTTCTTTGTTTAGTATCGTTGTTTTTGCCGCATCCACTGAAGTATTCGCTGTCGCATCGTCGTATCTAACTAAGCGTTCCGCTGCCGCGCCTCTGTTAGTTGTTTTTAGTTTAGTTTACTTAATCTTTTGGTTGTTTAGGAAAGTTGCTCGTGTGTCGCCTAAAAGTTGTGCCACTAACGCCCACTACCCCGACTCTGCCAACACCGCTCTGCCTTCGGCGCCAGTGCTGCTAGTTAGACATATCTTTTACTGTTCCTTTCCACTCAGCTGACCCCTACTTTTCCTCGGCCTTTTTTTCTTTTTCTGTTTTATTTTTTTTATTTTTGCTTGTTCTACTCTACTCGTACGACCTTATGTTCCTCCTGCCAGCTCGACTTCTGTTCCTCTGTCTTTGCATTACTTTCGTCGGCCGTGTGTGTGCTTATATGTATATTCCGTAGTATGTCTTGGCCTGTTTTGTGTAATTTTGCTTGTCTTTCCGACTGTCGCAGCGTCTATCTGATTACTTTGCTTTGCAGTCTCTCGCCTGACATGTCTGTGCTGTGCGCCTCTGTGCCCCGGCTACGTCCGTATTATAGTTGGTGCAGCGTTGTGGAATGATTTGATAGGTTCTTAGGATCTTAGTAGTCATTGGTGTAGAAGCCTACTCGTGCCGCATATTTAGTTAATGTTTTCTGCTGATGCTGCTTGGCTTCAGTGCTGGTGCTGGTGCTGGTGCTGATGCTGCATAGAACGTTGACAGCGGGCATGAATTGGCGTCTCTATCAACGTTTCTGAAATGTATGTTTAATTTTCTTCATGTCCACGCTACGACATTCTCGTATAGTCGGCATGTTTCTTTTTGCTTTCGTTGTTTTTTTTTTATTATTACTTTTTTCTTTACAACTTGCCTACAGTTTGCTTCACAGTTTTTTTTTATTATTTATTTTTTTTTGGTTACCACTTGGCTGTTAGTTTGTTTGTGCCCGTAAAACTTCAGGTCTCTTGGTCCGATTTACTCTGGCAAGTTTACTGATTGAAACGGCCCACACTTGCAGAGCAGTCTATACCCTTCGCCCCTTCCATACTTGCTGCCTCAGAAAATTAAGAAAAATTTAAGTTGAAGTGACATGCAGTGAGTGGCGGCACTTTATTGTGGGGGCGTTGAAGAACGGCAACGATAGTAAGTGACGAAGTAAGTACGCGAATTCGAATCGGAGTTTGCTTTGCGCTGAAACTTATCATTTTGAGTGGCAGACTTGAGAAGGAAAAAAGAAAAACAGCCAACAGCAGCAGTAATTTAGTGGCATCGTCCGTGGTGATGGCCCATAATAGTACTCTGACGATGGTTAGCGAAGCAATAATTAAGGTTAGAAAGATTGGGCGATGATGAATTATGCTAGTTTAAAATTTTTTTTTCCTAAAAGTTGACTGAAGAATGCTTTGTCCACGCTGGCTTTAACTTTGTCCATATGCAACGGACATTTTTATAGATTATAATCACTGACGACTAGTAAGCGCTCAGAATAACCGTGCTGTAAGCATTAGATATCCTTTCCACTACAAAATATGGGAAATAAAATGGATGAAATGATAAATTGATAAAAACGTGTTATATGTAAATCTCTTTACTATCTACTTTTACTTTGTATCAGGTACAGGCGTACATTTTTTAATCGCTTGTTGAAATATAGTCTGATCGTTAAACAAGAATATTCTCTTGAAGATTTTTTCGAAACTTTTCTGTAGCCTTCTACGTAGGTCGGAAGATATACCTATAAGTTCCGATGCCTTTGGCATCATCAAAAGTCTCCTTATCCTGTATGGTTTCTATAACAACTGTGATCTGCATATATACTCCCCTTGTGTGTTCCCCGAATGTTCATTTTTTGTCTAACCTCATCCCTTTTGGATCTATAAGTTTTCAGGGGATGAGTTTCCACCATCATTTCTTGCTGCTAAGACAAGTAGTCTACCACTCATTGTCCACACGGCCGTTAGGTTCGGAGCCCTGTATAACGCTTTCTGAAGAAGCTGAAGAGACGAAGTAGAGTTAGAATCCATCCTACACTTTTTTTTCGAATGCCCCGAACTCCGGAGAAAATGGTTCAAATATCTGGGGGACCACTTCTCCAAGAGCCTAGAAAGCTTAGGGTGAACTCCGTTGTTGGGTCTGCTAGTATTCTCTAGAGAATCTGGATGGTTTAAAGACATGTAGGGATATGCATATGAAACCCTCCTTCTGGGCATCACAACTGCTCTTTGTGGCCTCTTAGTGAACTCTTCCTTCCTGCATAATCTAACCTAACCTGCCCAGCTACAATACCGTTTTTCTAATAAATACTTAGTTGCCAGTTTCCAGCTTTGTTGTGAAGTATCCTTGTTTTAAGGATCTATATGTTAGACAGTCAAAGTTAGATCCACCGGCTAGAGTTTGTGAACTGAACAAGTTGAAGTGGGTTAATATAATTTATCTTATTATATTAAACGAGCAATTCTTGTATATATATATATCCATAGGGTTCTCGGAAACGGCTCTAACGATTTTGATGAAATTTTGTAGGCAGATAATGTTTTGGATTTTAAAGTTATCTGAATAGGTAATATCGCCGGGAAGACTCGTATAAGGTTGCCACCTATTCGAAATCAGTTACAAATTAATTAAAACATCATAATATGGGTATCAAATGGAAGGTATTTTAAAGATCCCTAATTCAAAAGTATTTTTAATAAGGTTGCCATTTTGCTATTTTGAATCGCATATTTATTTAATTGTTTGTATAGAGAAAAAATGTAAAATATTATTATTCATGGGTACCAAGAGAAGGTTCTTAAACAATGCTTTCCCTACACACAATATGTTATATCTTAGGATAATAGTGTAAGGTTGCCACTTATTTTCGATTCTACACAATTTATCTAAAACATCGCAATATGGATATCAAATGAAAGGTATTGTTGAGAACTTTGGTCAGAAAATATTTTACATCAGGGTTGCCACGCTTCCCTGTAATACAAATTTTTATTTTGTTAATCTCAATCAACATTTTTTTTATGTATACATAGTACACATATGTACGTTCAAGATATGTACCATTCATTCCAGCGTATTTCAGAATAGGGTTTCCACCGAAATTTTAGAGTAAGGAATTCACTTAATAGATATGGAAATCCTATTTTTTTTTTGTTTATTTCCAAAATATTTTTTTAAAGCTATCCAGATCTTGAAAACTTTAAAAAATATATGCACTCCGGGCAAAGCTCGGCCAATCTGGTACTTTCTATTAAATCGAAGAAAGTATTTGCCTTGAAACCAGCCGAGTTTGATGATAACTGAGGTATGTCATGGGCAGAAGGTGGGCTGGAAAAATCTACAGATCCTGCCGAATATTGGGCCCTTCCTCCTGCCTTGTAGCCACATTTTTGAAGTGCTGCGAGAAGGGGCTTAAAAATAACTTAAACTACCTACATAATGTATGAATGGCCCCTTATTGCACATTTAAATCGTGTTGTAAATAAATAGTTAGGTTTTGAAGAATTCGTAGTTTAAGCTATTTTAAAGGAGTGGCATTTTGCCTGAAGTAAGTAAGTAAGCATTCAAACTAAGTGAGAATATTGCAAAACTTTTTTGCATGCCCCGGCCTAATGTTGAACTTTATTTCCATCTCGAAAAAATCTTTAATATTTTGTGACTCCCAATTTATGCACTGTACTTAGAAACAAAACAAAAAACTTTGGAAGGCCCAAGCTACTCCTTATTTCAATATCGTTGTTCAATATTCACTTTGTCTCAAGTCTTGTACTGCTGTTTCTTTACAAAACTTTGAAACAAACAGCAATTGCACACGTACACGTACAAAACCACTTTAGCTCCTACAAACATATGTACACACATTCACATAGATATGTACATATGTATATTTCGTACAATATAAAACACACTTCTTTTGTGAGGCAATTTTCTACTTGTATGTACATATGTATGCACATATATGTAGTATCTAGTCACACGCCATCGCGAACAAATACAACTTTGTTGTACGAAGAAACAAAGCGACAAAAACTTAAAAAAAAAAGACTGGCAACGTTGCTCGCAGAGCCAGTTTGGAGTTTTGTCCGCCAAGCGAGGAATTCTAGCCAAAACTAAGTGGCGTAAAGTGTTTTATTGTAATGTTTATATACTAACAGACAATATACAATACAACACATATGTACATAAATACAACAGCAGCGACAAAAACAATGCCAATATAAATTTGTATGTCTGTTTGGTGTCCGAAATCCTATGTATGTAAGAATAAGGAGTAAAAATTGCTGCGAATGTCGAGGCGACTTTTTGTTGGCGTTGGTTTTTATTTATTTTTTGCTTTTTTTCTCCATTACATATTTTCTTTCGCAAGTTATACAGCAAGTTAAAAAGTAAAAAAAAGAAAAAACAAAAAACAAAATTGCTACCAACAGAAACACATAAAAATGTATTAGACATTTGTGCTCACTGGCTGGCTGGCGGGCTGGCTGGCTGGTTGTGGGGTTGTGCGCCTCAATATAGGCTTGTGTGCATATTTCTGTCAGCTTGCATGTATACAGATATGTAAGCTTATACGAGTATGTACAAAAGTGTAAGCGAATGAGTAATTTTACAGGCGAGTCAAAAAGTCATCGACGCCGAAGGCGGCGGCGTTGGCGACAACTTGGGTGGTTAATGCGTGTTGTGGTGGTTGCACTGCTGCTTTGGTTGTGTTTTTTTTTTGCACTGTTTCTGCTTTAGCATACTTTTTCAAGCAATGTATGGTTTTAATTTTAGCTATATATTTAGTGCGGTAAATCAATTTAGTTTTGGAGGCGGGCCGGGAGTTCTGAAATAAATCATATGAATGAATAATTTCAGTGAATAAAAAAAAAACTCGCTATTTCGCAAGCTGTTTTTATCAAAAGTTTAAGGCCTAGTGAAAACTATAACAATGAAAGTATTGTTTCGATAAAAATTTCTATCGGACAAAATGGGAGAAATTAAAAAAAAAAAATTGTTTTTGCATCAAACCCATTCAAATTGTATGGTAAAAACTATTAAACGAACTAATTTTTCAATCAATCGCATTTTACCTATCCAAAAATCTTTTAATTTCATTTAGTTTTACACTTTTAAACCAAAGTCTTCTTAAAACACTTTCTTTTGACACCAATATTGGAATATTTCACACATGAACCTTATGTATAATTTTTTTTAAAAATCGACTTTTCAAACAGGTGGCAACCGTCTTTAAAAATATTTTTAAACTAAAACCTTGAACTTTTTTTGTTTGACATATTGTGATATATATTAGCCGTGTTTTATTTGTCCAGAAATTTAAGCTATTAGCTTATTTTGTATGGAGGACTTACCCAACATAATTATATTGGCTTATGAGAAGCTATCTTGGCTTGTATATTGAACAAGAGGCATTGCCATTCAGCATCAGAAATTTTCTCCTTCAGCCAATCAGAAAGAGGCAACAACTTACTTTGACACTATTTGCAGTCAAACAACTGTCAAAATTAGGCGAACATAGGAAATAATCTAATTTCGTTTTATTTGACCAAGATTTAGCTATTTCCTTGTGATGGTTGAATAAAACATGCCTATTATTGAATTTTATTTCTTCAGCAGCTGGCAACTATCTTCAAACACCTCATAAGATTTCTTAAAACTATTTCGATTGACACTCATATTTTTTTTTTTGTTTATATAACCAAATTCGACTTTTCAAACAGGTGGCAACGCTCCTCTGAAGTATTCTTAAACTAAAACCTTCTTAAACCTTTTTCATATGCAATTTTGATACATATACACATACGATACATTTCGAATGATACTCATTTCTTAATTTTTTATTTAGCTTATTAAATAATTGTAATTTAACTCTTTAAAACGGTGGCAACGCTCTTCGCACTTCAAAATGTTCAAACTAATGATTTCTCAACACTCTTTCGTTTGACACCCGCACTTAATGTTTCACAAACTTGTGCATATTTTAATTAAATTCGACTTTTAAAACAAGTGCAAACTGGCGATGTTTTTGAAAAGAAAAAACGCTTATCTTCTTGCACTCAAATTTTACAAGAGAGCAAAAAAACGACTTTTCTTGGAAGGCATTGCTTTGATAGGCGGTATTTTCTCTAGCTATTATTTTACAAATATGTTGTTTTAATAACGATTTTACGATTTCTATGCATAAATCTCCATGCCTGGAGTTCAGGGTTATCGAATCTCATTTCTATCACAACGGCGATTTAGGCGGTTTTGCAAAAATATCGACGAAACCCTCTTCGGAATATTTTCAACTAAAATCTTTTCCGTCTGAGAGCTGTATAAATATATTTTGATATACATATATATTAATTACCTAATTCCTTTAATTCAAATTGATTTCGACTTTTTAAAAAGGTGGAAATTCTCCTAAATGTAATTTAGAAATAAAGCCTGCTCAAAACCTAACATTTTCGATGTGCAATTAGCCAGAAACTCAAAATTTGGATAAAAACCGACTTTGAGCGGTAGAGGTCAACTTTTTATCGATATAAAGCGGTATCAATACTTTGTTGTATCGATAAATGTATTGAAAATCAAATATAAATCTAATCACATTTATCGGCGGTGAAATCGATGGCATAGTCATGTGTTCTGAAAAGTCAAACCTTTACAGAAATCCCCTCTCTCTTCCATCCCGCATGAGAAAGCAGATTATAGCCGTTCACTACTTTTCCTTTTAGTATGGATATTTGAATATTATATATTTGAATTCGCAGGTCTCGAGTGGCTACTGTCCCACCAAGAGTAGTCGCAATAATTTTCGGCCTATACTTTTTGTAACTGTTGCAAGAACAGCTTTTTGTGGGCTTCTGCTGCGGACCTCACTGGCTTATTTGGCGCTGTAACCGCCTAAGCGATTTTGACCGAGTTCAACAAAGCACGCCAGTCGTTTCTCTTCTGTGACCTCACTGGCACACACAGTAGATAACAGATGCAGAGCTGGGCCTATAACTGCCAAATTTCCCATAAACTGGGATCAATGCCCTCAAGGAAATATGAAAAGGACCCCTTGATATCAAAGAAAGCGCACAGAGCAATATCGCTAGACTCGAAGGCGCTTAAGATTTTACTAACCAGGAACTTCAGGGTGGAATCGATTGATTTTCCCTCGACATAAGCAAACTGAGTAGCCCAGTTTGTGCCTAATGTGTTACATCTACGCAGTCACTCAGCGGTCTTAAGTGGGGGAAGTTAAACTAATAGGCTAGTAGGATTCACATAGGTGAGTCAGAGGGCCGGTTGCGCCAATTAGGAATTTCTATGACGGATACCTTCCTGCAAATACTATAACTAAATCTAAATAAACAGACAGACAAAGGGATCGATGTTACTGGTTCCTAATTAGTATCTACAAACTTTATTAAGTTCCCATTATAGGGCACGATCTTTCAAGAGGAATATTTACTTTAGCATGATCCGTATTTTGACAGGATAAGTGTTGTACGATTTCTTAAAAAGGCACTTCTACAATTATCGTTTAATGAGCCAGTTTCCCTGTGCCTATCAGTTTACAATATGCAATCTAAAGATAGTAGAGTAGAGAGCAGAAATGCCATTGAAAATACACCTAGGCCTGATTTTCTGGATCTTTTAAATTTTTGTAAAACGTTTATTTTTCTACTATGGAAAGAAATGTTTTGCGCATCAACAAACGCAAAAAAAAAATAGAGAGGTCGAATAACCTCCTTTTTTGAAATTGGTTAAAAATATACTCTTACCCAGTTTTTCTGTGGCTCATAGCTAAAATTATAAACCACTTTGTGCAAGTCAAAGAAAGCAGAACTAAGAATTAAAACGAAAAAATCACTAAGAAGTGTCATAAAGTCACGGAAGCCACAAAAAAGTGAGCGAGTGAAAATAATCCCTTTGCTACAAAGTATGAAGCTTAAACGAATGTAGGAGAAACAAAAAAGGAAAAAATGAAGAAAAAGCATTTTAACTATAAACAATAAAACCGTCTGACACCATGGCACAAAGAGCCATAAAACAGAGTATCGAACGTTGAAAAGGTGGACGAAAAAATATGTAGCTTAAAGAAACAAGTATCGAAAAGGGAATGTTAGAATAAATACTGAGAAGTGAAAGGAGTAATATTAAGGCTGCGTTTCTTTATACATTCCAGATAATCCCATTTCACAGCCAAAATAAACAGAATACGTTTGAAATATAAGTTAACATATAATCAGGAACGTTCTAAAGAATAAGTAAACAAAAAAGTTTATTCCAAACGTTCAGAATGAATAAAGAAATGCAGCCTCAATAAAGTGACTAGAAAATAATTCAAAAAGAAGATGTATGCCACATACAAAGAAAACTGAGATAAACAAATACAATTAGAGAACGAATATCAATTTATGCATTTTTGTGTTTAAGTGTGAAAATATCAAGTTTATTTTATTTTTGTTAAATTTCTTTAAAAAAATGGGTGTGACATTCGTTCTAAAATACCAAGGCTCGTAAATAGCAGTTATTTTTTTTCAACAGTTAAACTTGGCCAGATATTTGTTAAATCCGAAGTAAAAGTCTTTCCGGATAGTAAAAAAAACCGCTTGTCCAAATTAAAAAAAAAAATTGGTACCAAGTGAAAGAGGACTTTTAACAGCTTTTAAACAGAAATAACAAACGAAGGTTACCACTTCTATTTATATATTTTTTTTTTATAATATAATACAAAAGAAATGCATATACCTGACCCAAACTATTTTAGTCCTCTTTCCGTTGATACCAAACTTGCCTGATTTGGATAAGCGGTTTGTTTATTATTAGGAAAATACCCTTTGGACTTAAAAATATCCGGCCAAGTTTAACTGTTGAATAAAAGCAACTGTTATTTACGAACGGCGTTAAAAATTAAAAAAAAAAAATCAACCTAGATCAACAAATTTTTTTAATAAATGCTCGGCTATGCAAATCGAGGTACTGCCGAAGGGGGTTTTCGGTCTACTAGAGGCGGTGGCACTGAATTGGGTATCAAGAAAGGTGGAGCGAAGGTAGTAGCATATGCAGATGATGTAGTGGTGGCGGTGTTAAGCGAGAGCTTTGCTCAGAAACTGCAAGAAAGAGCTTAGGTCTTATGGGGGTCGAGGCAGCAGCCAGTCTGGCAAGCTGTTCGCTTTCTTCATTTCCGTCGACTCCCATGTGCTCTGGTATCCATATTTGTTGGATAGTCATGTTTTTGTTAGCAAGGGCGTTAAGCTTCTCAATTCACTGCAGGACCAATGAGGATTTGACCTCGGAGAATGAGTGAGCCATAAGTGCAGCTTGACTATCACTTAGTATAACTATCCTTTCATTGCTATACTGTCAGCTTCAGTCTAGGGTCATACACGCCTGCTCCAATACTCTCAGGGATCTTAGAGCCATCTGTAGAGTACTCGCCTGGTCGTGTCCCTCCGAAATAGAGGTACTCCAGGCAAGTGTCCAGCATTGGCATGCATAAGACATGACACACTAGGGCGAGTTCTCTTCCAAAATCTTATAGAGTTCTCCAAAGACTTCATTACTAACTTAAATAGTTTCATCGACAAATCTAAATGCGTATCAAAGTGGTGTTCTCGGTGACTCAACCAACTGTGTGTCCGGATTATGGAAAGGCTGTATTTAAGTGCAGTAAAAAGTTATTTATGTTCTTCTCTTTCTTTGTAATTAACACCTTTCGGCAGTTAAACCTTCGCATCCGCTAACTTCATTAAGACCTGAAAGCAACTTTGCGCTTTCAAAAGCAACTAACTAAATTAAGTACACCAAATATACTTATTTGTACATAGACATTAGAACATATTCATACATAACTGAGTACATACATACATACACATGTACGTATAAGTATATGAATGTAGGTATGTCTTTCGAATGTTTTTAAGTCCTCATAGGTTCTACTCGCCGCCACACTAGACGTCCATTGGCTGGTCGTTTTTTTACTTTTTAGATCCACAACTAAAACTTAAGTTTACAAAAATGTATATATTTATATATGTACATACCTATGTATGTGCGTGTATGTGTAGCCTTCGTGTATATTGCGCGCACATTTATAGCCGCACAGGTGTTTGGCTGCGCGCAGAGTCGCTGTAATGCGATTAAGTGTGGATTGCACGTCCAACAACAACTCAAATAAACAAGTGGCACACTCATGCAATAAAAATAAAGTTAAAATTAAAAGGGCTGGCGGCGAGAAATAGCAATAAAACAAATGCACAAATTGCGCGCGATAAAAAGAAACAAAAACCACACCAAAATAAAGAAAGTAAAACAAAATAAGAGTTAAATTAAAGAAAGGCGCAAACAAGCAGGCGGTGTTGTACCCACAAAAAAAAAAAAAAAACAAGAAAACGCATGTGCATATGTATGTGCGTACGTGTAGACTGTAGAAGAACTCAAAATGGCTTCTCTTTGCCGCCGCCAACAGCAACTCAACCAGCCAGGTACTTGGCCATTAAGCGAAAGTGGCAAAGCGTGGCAACACTCGTGGGAATACTCCGTCAGCGGCTACTTTTTATATAACTACATACTTACTACATGTAAACAGTAGATAAAACAGATAAATAAACTGTTTCGTATTTGGTCATTTTTATGATTGCTGGTATGTTGTAGGTTGAAAAAAAGCGAAATGTGCAAAATTGCAATTTTAAACATTTAATATAAATGGATTGTGACAGGTGCTGATGATCCAGCCTTCGACTTGGGTCTAAGGACAATGCTAAGAAGCTTAAAAATCTCACAGGTAAGGGTTCATAGACCACTCCTACTATTGCAAACAATGTATGAAGCATTTTCTTAGGTAATAATGCTCTGACAGTTCTAGTAGGGATTTTATAGATCATCACTTGAGCTCCTTCACCACGACAAAACGACCAGCATGAATGCGCTCTTTTTTTTATCAACAGTGCCATGTAGATCCTATGGTTTTTGTATAACTGAGGTGTAGACGGCCTCATCCATTAGTCATCTTGAACAGCATACCTACTATTTTTTTGCGTGGGTTCCTGCCGACGACAGCCTACTCCAACGGTGCTGAGAAGCACAACGCCCGAAAATTTAGACCAAATATAATACTAAAACCGCCTTGATGAGGCATATATAAAATTCCGAATATTTAGAAAATTTTGGGTATGCAGTTTTAGAGCTCATTCAATTTTAGTATTTATGTAACGGGAGTCATGGGCAATTAAATGGCAGATATGCTCGCCAGGACAGGCGTTGCATAGGAATTCTTAAGCCCAGGACTTTCATCAGTCTGCCATGAAGGCCTGTTAGGTGGAATTACTATATCTTAATGGAAAAGTACGGAAGGTACCAGAGAGGCTAAGTCTTTTACCCCGAATATATTAACAAGAGGATCCGAAGCCTTCCTTCAGCTTACTAGTCTCCAATTAAGTACAAGCTTTCTTATTTGCTACTGCAGGGTAATGAAGCAATTCTCAAACCTGGCAGTTGATTACCTTACTAGTGCAGGTTATGTCACGAGGATTGGGAAACTACAGAGCACAGTATGTGCCACTATGAAGCAATACCAGGCCCATACTCCACTTTCTTGAACACCCTTACTTACAAGAATTTTACCCGGAGTGAATTCAGCTAAGCTTTAACGATGGGTTTCTTAACGATACGTGGATTAAAAACAAACTATGACCAAGTGGAGCTCTGACCAAGTGGAGCTCTGTTACCATAGTGGGTTGCTTGCACGAGGTAACCAGGCGACTGCTCCTCTAGGTCTAATCCAATCTTGTTAGCGACTCTGATGACAACTACTATAAATGGCTTGCTTCTGAGTACAAATACAAATAATAGTCGTGCTACTGTTCGGAAGTGTTTTACTAATCGCTTTGCACTTCTAATATTCAGTGTTTTATTAGGTAAATCATGTGATTTTACGATGGTGCTCTCATCTAGTTATAAGACAGTGATTTTCAGCTGAACCATGCAATAGTTAATATAAAACAGAAAAATAAATTAACAAGCTATTGGCGATGAAACTACTAACCATACAGTATCGACATTTTATGCCCTAAACCATAATAAGAAATTCAAGATGGCGGTCAAAAGAATTAAAATCGATCTGATTCGCTTCAAACGTTTTTCCTCGGAGTTTTACGAATCTTAAGTCAGTTTGGATAAACTCAAAATGGCTGGCCCAATAAGGCGGCGGTTTTAATTTTTTTTCGGCCGCCACCTTGAATTTCTGAATTTGGTTTAGGGCATGAAAAGGAGATATCGAAGGTTTTTAGGCTGTGAAAGACTTCCTGCATAGCTCTGAATTTTGGACGCGGAGGTGGCATGAAACACCCCATATATGTTTGTATATATGTATTTATTACGCCTTACATTCTTATACACCACTTTGCCGATGACTTTGTTGACACTTTCTTTAATATTTTTCCTCTTTTTTCACCTTTTATTTAATTTCTCTTGAACCCTTCTTCATATACGAACAAACGTACATAAATATTTCGATTAATTTTCTGTGTCACTGATTTTAGTTGGCCGATAAAACCACCAGCAGGCGTTATGGTTTTCATATTTTTACCAAGATAAATATTTTATATGTATTGGACTTTAATATAGCGAACGAAAAAATGCACAACCGGTTTGTACACACTTGCATATTTACGTATGTATGTGCACATACACATATTGGGTCATATGAAAAGTCTTCGCTGATTTTTGGGTTCATTTTTGAAAACAATTTTCTTAGTTTGAAAACCTATTTCATACAAGTGCATATTGGTCATTATTAACTTTAAACCTTTCGCAATTTTTTTGAGCAGCTTCATAATTCCGTCGGCATACAACTTCTGTGGTTTTATAGGCGACAACTTACAGAAACTTTTCAAATGACCCAATACTTTATTCATTTCAATGTACATATGTATTATATGTGCATTCACCTAGTATCCTTCACTTAACAAGCCGCTGTTGAAATTGCTAAAAGGAGTTCGAGAAAAGCAGTCTGGCGTATGAATTTTATTGTATTTTTCCATTACGATTTCACACTTCGTTTTATGTGTTTAATCTTTTTATTACAAATTTTTATTGGTTGTTTTACTTTCGCTACATGCAGAGGTATATGTATATGCATGACTACGCATGCTACATATAAATATATCTATATGTATGCACTTTTTTAAACACACATATTTTTATTAAGTTGACATTATTTGCTATTTTTTCATTAATTTCTTTTAATTTTTATTTTCGCGCCGATTCCTTGCATTAAGCCACTGGCTTTCTGCTCCTTTATGCACCCAAGAATTTATATGTATACAATCCAAATGTATGCCCTGCAGAAAAAATAATTATCAATTGATAAAAAATAACCGACTTGTAGTTAGCTTTTTTGCGGGATTTCTATAAAATATATAACTTGAAGTTAGCTAAAAAAAGCCAACTTGAAACTAGTTGACAAGTAATGCAGGAGTAATGCATGATATTGTATTTCTTTAAACGCGTTTCTATTTAAATATCCTGCACTTCGCAAACACTTTTTCCGAATTGAGGACAAATAAAAAGAAGATCGAAATTTCATATTATCATTTTGAAGTTATTTCTGACGGAGTTCGAATATGGAATAGTGACTTTAAGTTCCTTCCTAATCAACTTATAACAATAAGTTAGCTACATTTCCAGCAGGGTGCCCATAAGTATATACTTGCATATATGTACATATATCTATATACTTACTTATTCCTACTACAAATGCACATCAAATATGTATGCAGCACTCGCATACTGCTGCTGTTTGTAATTTATTTATTTACGAACCAACCAACCAACCAACCAACCAACAATGAGAGGAACAAACAAAATACTTTGTGAGTGGTATTGTGGCCTGTAATGCAATTACAATAAAAGCTGTAACTTCCTGTTTCACTTATTGTTTTATTTTTTTGTTTTAATAAAATTTAGCAATTCAGTACGGCGAAAAAGTTGAAAATGAATAAGTGAAAAGTTTTGGCGGCGCGGAGCTTTATTGCTGGGTGCAGGCGCCCACCCAAACTAAAATCATACATTTATATAGTCCATACTATATATACACAGAAATATTTATGTGGAGCTCCAAGGTTTTAAAAAATGTAATTTACATACAACTTTTATTTGATTTGGTCGATTTTCTATAGAAGTGGTTTGTTGCCAGAACTATGGCGAACGAAGGACCCAATTGGTTATATACTACAATCTTGGAAACCTTTACCCCTAAGGTTTGTAAGGGTGGCTGTACTAGCCTTAAAATACAAATAGTTAACAGGTGCTGTCCTCTGGGCGGAATGTGAAGATGTGCACGAACACGAAGACGAATACTAATACGAGGACTCAAGCTTCAAATTTCTGCAGGATGAATCGAAATAAAAATGAATCACTGTAATGACAGACGTAGCGGGTAAATTATTAACTCTCCGCAGATACTCGTCATGGCATATATTTATTAGCTAATGGCATATATGAGGGCAGTTAATGTGGATCTGCTTCTCGTTCGAGGTGCAGAATGTCGAATTGTCTAAGTATCCGTTCAGCCAATAGGTTTTCCCTACGGCAATTTGCAAGACTTGAGAGCCAAAGGTTGTGGCGCGCGTTAAACTCACCTACCCGCATACTGGGCAGTAGATGACAGGGAGTACATATGTACACGTTAAATATTTCGAGCGTAACTTCGCCTTACCGGACAGCAATGCCCTGAGACTCTAGGGTGGGGTCCCTCGGATCGATGTTTTTTTCGATTAGACCATAATGTACACTATGGTGTACGATAAAAACTAGATCCCCGCCATTATCTCGCTCGCGATCTTCACGGAGCACATTGTAGGTAGCGCAACTTCACAGTTATATATTCCATCTTGCTCTGGAGTTCAGTTATAGTAGTTTCGTATATCTGGGCAAGCTGGTCGCGTCCGGAGAAGAAGGTTGCGGAGGAATACGGCTGCAAGTTATTGCTCCAAGGACGAAAAACGGGGTTAGATCGCCAAAACAATAGCCCTTGGTCAGGAGAACCTAAGTCATTCCGTTACCTAGAACCAGTTGTCGTGGTCATGCAGAATCTAAGCTTCGATTGCCACGAAAGACCCGCGCTACTCTGGTCCAGTTACGGTCAGGATATTGTAGCCGTCTCAACAGCTTCTTTTCCAGACTCGATCCGGATATCCCCGCTGATTGCGCGGCATGTGGAGACTTCTCCCACGACACCAATCACTTCTTCACATATCAGCTCAATCCCACTCAATTAACACCCCTCTTTGTTTCCTTGGCAAATACACACAGATCTCTTAAGTTTTATAAGTTGACATATATGCAGATCATTGCAAAGTTCTAAATCTCTTATTTCTTACACTCACTCATATATCGACTCTGGTTTTACTCGGCAAAACCAACAAGAAAAACACATAATTTCACAGATATTTCTACTTAATGCTTTTTTGGTGGCACTACTGTTTTATTGAACAAATGTTATGAGGAAAGTGGTGTGGAAAAGTACGGCGCGTATTGCCTAGTGGTATACATATGAACTTAAGTATAGTTTCACCAAATTCATACAACTCTTAATCGCATAATCCATTTAGCCTCTTTCAGTTATACATGCACAAAGTGTTTTCAACTCAATCAGTTCGAAATTGTGCTTTTAATTCGTTTCCCTTTCAATTCACCCACATGCTAGCACACTCTTCCGCCCATTAAAGGCTCTTCTCTCTCTTAGACCCTGTATTACACACCACCCTCGCTTACCAACTGCCAACAGCAACCAGTATACTTGTATGTAAATATTTATGCATGCTGTTGATTTAACTTAATGCCTACCACTGGCATAACCACAAACTTCCTCGTACAAATGGTTGCTCAGTTTTTTTTTTTTTCATTTTCATATCTTCCCACTTTTTTTGCTTTTGCTATTATACTACAATTATATGTACTTTTATATACATATGTATGGCCCTCTAAAAAAAATTGGTACAAATCGTGTGACAGCCGCATTTAACTAAGTACGCTTAAGTTTTGTTCCTATGTCATTGACTTATTCCATTGTACTTATGTTGTTGTATTCATCTACATACGTATGCACATGTTGTCCACAATCCCATTTTATAGCTATAGACCTTGTAACCGTTACTAAAGGCTTTGCTTTTAGAAGAGAAACATCCTCACAATTAAATATACATATCAGGACCTTTTACGAGTAAGTAAATATACAAAGACACATATTCATACATATATTTTGTGTATTAATCCGACAAAAGTGATTAAGCGCATGGCATAAAAGTCAAAGCAATGCCAGCATGCTATTAGGCGCTTACATATATCTATGGATGTATATATATATATATACTAGCAGACCCGGCGAACTTCGTCCCGCCCAAAATTAATTTTTTTATTGAAATATTTGGTCCAACAACTCAAGTTCATGTTTGGTTTTGTGGTCGACAGAAGGCATATCCCCATTGCCGTCTTAAATAACCTGACGAAAGCGTTATACCGGGAAGAAGTCCTTGCGGCTCGATAGTGAATCGTCCTTGAATCTGTATAGTATAGTTGGTGGCAATTTACAAACTGGTGAGTATCATTGATCCACATTCTGTTTAGTCACCGTAAAGCAAGGACCACAATGGTTCTGATGGTTGATTTAACGGGAGTAATTTAACTTTGATCCCTGGTGCTTCCGAATCGACGATTTTTAGCAATAACTCGGTTCCAGCGCCACTAAAAATTATCATTAAAATGGTTTCGGTCGTTTAGGAGGAGTTAAGCCACCTGAATAAGTCTTTTACATACTGACACTCTTAGGCATTTTTTCCCATACAAAAAACTCTCACGCATTCGTTATACGGAGAAAATGCATAACATCGTCAGCGAAAAAACATTCTCAAAAATACACGGTATCTTATAGCCATTAAAAACTTGCACTTTATGATAATGAAATTGAGTGAACTACAAAACTGCATACTCAAAATTTGGTACAAAAAAATTTATTACGAAAAAGAAAAAAACACTGTATTCTGGGCATATATATTTACAGATAGGTAAAAGTTTCAATTTCGGAGGAGAAGCTCGGCCAAACACTAACATATGTGTAAGCGCCAATCTATTATATAAAAGTTTCAATATGTTTGGAAAGCACCACTTCCCTTTTCCAGTAGCCCCAAAATCTCTATACAAATTTCTAGGACATTACCACAAATACTTTCAGAGATATACGGTATGAAAAATTCGATATGCATGGGTGATGCCACGCTCCCTTAATATATCCAAAGTCTGCAGTAGGTGTCCAAAATTTCAAAAAATCGGTACAGCAAAAAATGTGTACAGTAACACAGGGCAACACCGATTTTGATGCGGCAAATGTTGAAGCTGGTTTTAATAGGCTTTTTTTGCTGATTAAGAATACGTAAGTATAATGTTTCCATCAGCTCCAGATTTTGAGAAAAATGTGGTGAAAGTTTTTTGCAATATTTGAGAAGCTCTAGCAATGAGACAAAAGGTCATAGAACCTTCCACTTAGGCTTAAATTAAGGCCTGGACTTCTGACTTCAATCCCTGAAAATGCCATTCCTGCACCTTGACCCTAAGGTTACCTATAGTCATTTATTTAACAGCTAACACTGATTTGTACACCATTTTTGACGTTAAAAAGTAAATGAGTATAGGTGACCATTAGGGCAAGGTGCAGGAATAGTACTTCCAGGGATGGTAGTCTGTAGTTCTAGCTTTAATTTAAGCCTAGGTGGAAGGTTCTATCGCCTTTTGCTTAATTGCGCTAGGAACTCAAACTTCCCGAAATCAGTTATTCCTGTTCAACAAATGACTATAAGGGCTGGTTACTCCAACTCAACTTAGTTAAGCCAATTTTCTCGACTCAGTCAAGAATAAGCTGTGTAAAACGTAGGCTAACTTTTGACTTAAGTCCAAAAGTGGCTAAAATAAGTTAAGTTGAGTTGGAGAAACCAGCCCAAGTGAACATCAAGCAAAGGTGCGGGAACTTGCTTTAATCAAAGCCTAAGTTGAAGGTTCTACCACCCTTTGTTTCTTTGCTATAGCTTCTCAAATATTGCAAAAAACTCGATTTTTTGACAATTTGACCTCGTTTTTTCTTAAAATATGGAGCTGATGGTAACTTTTTGCTTACGGATTCGTAATCAGCACAAAAAAATCTGTCAAAAAGAGCGTTAACATTTGCTGCATCAAATTTTTTTCCATTTTTGTTGGCCTGTGTAATAAGTATTGTTAAATAGCCAATACCCGCCTGTTTGCGGCGCCTTCAAACACCTTTCGAACTGTAAAACAATGACTCGATTCGATTGAAGATTTTTTGGAATTGATCGGTTCTGGTCCACCTATGAGAAAAAATATCATATATGTTAACCCAGCCAATAAGCTACCTACGTGCTAAATTGCAAGCAAATCGGACCATTAATGAGACTGTTTCGAATAGTTCGATCTCTGACCCACTTAACGGAAAAAATTAATCCTATATGATAATCTAAGCAAAAGGCTACCAACGAACCAATTGCTTTTTTTTAAACATAGCTCGACCCCTGCGCCAACTATCGGAAAAATTAAAACTTTGTGCACTCCTTCTTCTAAACACGTTTCCAAAAAAGCAGCACCCATTCGAATCAGTTATGAAACATAGGAGAAAATTGTTCCCAATTGATTCAAGCTCCCAATGAATTTGAGAATTATCCGAAACTTTCCTAGCTTTCGTCGAAAAAAATTCAAATTTTTTGCGTTCTTCCGGATTTTTCCGAGTTTTCCACTTGGAATTTTCTATTTTTACATTCGAATGCCATTCCGAAGGAATTCCACACAAAATTCCATACAAAAAATCAATTTTCGATTTTTCCAATTTTCCGACTTTCCCGGAGGGGTTTCCCACAATTTTCTTTCGTAAGAACCTTCTCCTGGTAATTACGAACAACTAAAAAAAATTTAAGCCAAATCGGTCCAACCGTTCTCAATTGATGAATTACTATACATTTTTCACACCATTTTTATATATATAGATGTAGCATACTGTTATTGAGGTTGAAAAAAACTGACCCGATTTTGTGTGTGCAAATTGACGAAATGGTCGGATCAAATTATTTTCCCGCTGAGCGAATTTCAATAGCAATTCGGCAATATTTTTTAATGGCATTTTTCTTTATTTGCATACTTTTGTCGGCTCTGCTTACATATGTATATCTATACATACTTACTGACATACCTACATACTTTAGTGACACTAGACTTAAAAACTGGAGCTGGCTGGCTGGCACTAACCTAAAGACTTTTGAACCTATTAAAGACGACTTATAGGCATTTGAAGTTTAAGCAGATCCAGTGTTCTTAACTCCTCGAATAATTACCAGGGAGATCGTGATTCTCTGTATGTGCCCAGATTAATCCACCAGTTGTTAGTAGCTACTTTGCACTAGGTTTCTCCAATCTTTTAGCAGACGCTCTGTTTTGCACCACCCGCCTCCAAAACAAAATAATCGGAAGATGCATGATCTCCGTTTACCACTCATAAAAAATGTGATCTACGCTATACAAATGACGGTTAGTCTTTTAGTTAGTAGTAGGGTTCCAGAATATAAATGCACTATATTTGTTGATATTTAAGTAACACAGAATGCAATAGTATTGAAAATGGTAAAATCGGGAATTGTGTTGAAATACTGGCGTCATTGAGCCATATCCACGTCACTTTATGCTGGGTCCACGGGCATATAAATATTTAAGGGAATAAGTCGACTGATGAGATGGCCAGATATACGGCTCAGAGATACCAATAGAATAAGTGAATAGCTCCGTAATACCAACGTTTTGTGACGACGTTAGCAAAATTGATGAGTTCACCGTGACTGCAACTAATGACTTGTGGAACAAATGGGAAGACTGTGAAATTACTAGATTATTATGGGTACGGCTTAGTAGGTTAAAGACTAGGGACCTATTTAAAATTAATAGGTCTGCAGAAAGAGTGCTGACGGGTGTCATCACAGCATACTGTACTATAACACCAATGCTTTATCGATGGCGAAACCAACAAGTACTCTCTGCAGAAGCTGCCGTGATGAGGATGAGGAACAGTCAATTGACCACTTTCTGTGTCGATGTCCGGGTTTACAGTCAAAGGGCCTCAAGCACTTGGGTTCCACTTCGTCAACACTTTGGGCGAGATGGGAACTGTTGGATTTATTCAGCTTCATTAGGGATAGTAATTGATTCAGTGGAATAATGACTTAATGCTACTTAGCTACTCACTCGGTTGTGGGTAGCGTCTACTCCTGCCACTCGTCTGAAGAGGGCTCTCACAATGAACAATTCTGCTTCCGAGTGAAAGTGTGGAATATTCCATGCACGTCCACCTAACTTAACCTAACCTATAAAGCTGAAATATGGGCTAAAAAATATTGCTGGCTGTCCTGTGAACTTTTAGTCCTTTAGAGAACCGACCGTTGGCTTCTAACAAGAATCCAAAAGAGGGGTATAATGGAACTGAAACTTTTTCCAAAAGGACTAAAAAATGGTTCCAGAAGAACCGAAACTCCATTGCAAAATACACGGAAATGGCTTCGGTAAAAACGAAACTCGATTCTAAAAGATCCGTAAAATGGTTCCAGAAGAACCAAAGCTTGATTCCAGAAGAACTGAGACTTGATGCCAAAAGACCCGAAAAACCAGCGGCTTGAAATTCGGTTTGTGTACGTGCTACATGTAAACACCACATAACGTCTAAATAAAGGTTGTTACAATAGGTACACATGCCTGTACATACATACATACTTCTGTATGCATGATTTGCCATGAAGCCATACTCCGTAATCTGTTTATGTTTCTTTTCACTACAAAGTATCTACGCATACCAGCGACTATTATTTACTCTAATACTCTGTGCTACTTAATAACACGACGATACAATAGTGCCGGTAGATGATATTTTATTTGGATTTGTGCAGCTAATGCCATCAACGCGCTATCTAAACAATCAACGCTTCCATTGCAACAATAAAAGCGCTTAAAGTATAAAAGCAGCCGTTGGCAGCAGAGTAATACGTAGTAATAATACTAATAATAATAGTAGTAGTAATGGCAACAATAACAAAAAGCTGTTACCAAGCACATACATACATATGTACATATGTGTGCGGTGCTGTGTGCGTGCGGAAAGCCACAATGGAATATAAATAGTGAATTTTGTAATTATGTTTATGATTTTATATTGCGGTTGTCCGACTATAAATGTGCGTACATATTCACATACATACATACATACATACTTATGTGTGTACTTCATTGTGTTCAACTGTTTGTTTCAATGCACTTCTCGTGCCTTAAAAGCCATTATGGCCAGCACTTGTGTGTTAACAAAAATAAAAAGCAAACTAAATGTGTGTGTGTGTGTGTGTGTGTGCGCACAAACAGGAGCATTGAAAACAATAACAATGTTGCAAGTTTGCTATGTGCGCTGTTGGTAGCTACACAAAATAAGCGGAAATAAAATTGCCAGCAATATACTCCGAAAGCGATAATATCGGCTACAAATAATGACAATACATAGCAATGGCAAGTAAGAAGCAAAAAAATAAAATTAAAATAAAAACAAAAATAAAAGAACCACACATTCACACATATGCAAGCATAAAGTTAGTAGTTTAGAAATATGCAGTTCACTTGCAGCGACTTTCTAACTTCTCAATGTTTTTGTTTCGTCTTGTTTTTGCATGCAACTCCAATAATTTCCTGCCTCTTTGCTGCCTTTGGTTTGCCTAGTAGCTTCACTTTCAACTTCTCCGGCATTCGTACAAAATTCTATATACTTGTAGATATTTCACCGAAACGTAGCTTCGTAGTAAATAATTTGAGTGGCATGTGGCATGTGGCATGTGGTAAGCTGTGGCACGTTATTAACCCACCCACCTATCCACTTACAGCAATGCCCTTTTCCGCTTTGCTTACCGCCCGCAGCCAGCCAGCAAGCCAAGCCGGCGGGCAACCAGTCAGCTAGCGTCACGCCCATTCAACTAGAATTCAACTAACTATCATCAGCTCGTAAAATATTTGTTTTGCCGATTTGTGAATTGTACTATTGTAATGATTGTTGTTGCACGAATAAATAGCCTTTGTTGTTGCTGTTAAAAACTTAAATTATTGCTGTGTCCGTTTTGGATTTACTACATAAATTCCCAGTACGCTACATTTGCCCATTTGTTGGGTATTATTATGGTGTAGGATAGCAGGGGCAACACACACACACACACACATATATGCAGCTATAAAAAGTAGCACAAAAACGATAAATTTTAATCCACAAACTGAAAATTGGTTAAGTAGAAAATATGTAGTTTAGGCTGTGATATAAAACGAGTAGATAGGATAAAACAGGATGGCATCTGGGATACAATCAACTTGTG
>NW_016162878.1:33107-39841 GCF_001687245.7 Rhagoletis zephyria | reverse complement strand
TCGACATTTTTATGCAACCTATCTTCGCTTCCTGCCCACCGTGCATAGTAACAGAAGAGAAAGTGAAATCCAGCTCATTCTTGAAGGGAAATATAAGAAAATCACTCCCTCTCATTAAAATTCCAATTCGATAATGGGCTGGATAGCGAATTCATAACGAAAGAAAAATTCATTGGATAACGAAGGCTCCGTTTTGCTGGAGAATGACCTAATTCTCGAATCGAATACTAACCTATTTCACATTCGTTATCTAAGGTGAGACTCGAAAAAATATTGGTTTTCAATCATTTTCGAATTGTAAACCAAGCCGAATATTTATTGGGGTTCTTTACTGAACCATAACTGTGTTTGTTCTTCAGGAACACACATGCGTTTAGACACATACTTTTCAAATATTTGATGTACAGTAAAATTAAAATGTGCAACGCTTTGCTCAACCTTTTCTTTGTATGTATATAGGCCACGACAATTTAGACAATTCTTTAATCAGTTTTTTAAATTTGGCTTTCGAAAATTCAAAGCGGATATTTGGTTCGTATGCTTGGGTACCGCAATTTTGACCATCGCTTATAATTTCGTAAGATATCTCAATGGCAGGGTGGCAGACATCTTAGGGCAAAACTAGTGGGTCACATTTATTTACAGCGGACTTAGATGCATTATCAACATAACCAAGATCTAATACTTTGCCAAACTTATTGCGAAGTACATTAACTTTTATTTAGGCAGAGTTCAGCCATCTCCTCTAAAAATACGTTGTTGCATGCACTAGACGAGAAATTGTCAATGATGTTCCATGATACATTTGGTAAATTAAAGTCACCCAACGCAATCATTGAATCAGAGGGTTTAATCATTGTATTAATTGATTTCAGTAAAGAGACATGTTGTGAATACACTGATGAGTCAGATCGGGGAGGAATATAGCATAGAGCTAAGTAAGTAAACCCCCTTCCAAACTGTATACGAATGCATTTGAATTCTGCAGATGCAATTTTTGGAAGACTAACTTCTTCAGATGGTATTGAAGAGTCTACGGCAAAGAGTACGCCGTCGCCGATTCCGTCCCCCCGATCTTTTCTGTAGATATGATAATTTTTTGAAAGAATCTCTGAATTAATAATGTGAGATTTGAGCTAAGTTTCAGTGAAAGAAATTATATTATAATTGCATTCAAGGCCATTAAGACATAAGTTCGTTAATTTAGTATTGAAGCCTCTTGCGTTTTGATAATAACTACTCAAAGCAGTTTTAGTAATCAGTTTTTTGATTCAGTATTCTGCCGGGGAATATTTGCTAAATTATTATTTTTGTTGGGCCTATACTTACGGTGACCAGCCGTCCTTTATTTTAAAGGACAGCCCTTTATTTTAACCCCCTGTCCTTTATAATTTTTGTCAAAATAAAGGACGCCATTTGTCCAGGTAAATTTTTAAACAGAGAATATGAAAAAACAAAATATAATAAAAACCTTCGTCAGTTTGTTTCGCACCCCACTTAAGGGATTTTATTTAATCGGTAATCTTTGTACAATCTATAAATCACGAATCCTTGCTAATACTGATAGGGGAAATTTGTGTAATCGAAAAAAGAATTAACTAATAGTTAGACATTTTCCAAGAAAAATTAATATACTTTGAGTTAAATTAATTGTTGACAAAAGCACGGGGAAAGTTGTGTCCAGGATCATGTTCCACGCTAAGTTTTCAGTTCCACTGAAAAATAACAGTAAACCTACACTGACTCCGTCGTGTAGTATGAATTATGATAAACGCATTGTTGCAGCAAAGGATGGCAAGGTCCTTGATAAGGATTTGGTTTCATTTTTCGGAATCGGTTAAAATACAGTTACAGCGCCTTTCCGAGAAGGGGAACTTGTACAATTTAACAATATAATTAACTGGCAAATATTTTATCTACATTACCATTGTTGGGGCACAAAGCGTTTTTTGTTGCCCTTAGAAAGAAATTAATACAACGTTGATGTGCTTAACTAATAATGAACTTTATTAAGAAATCAAAATATGCCAGATTAGACGTGTGGCCGTGTCGAACGATGGACTGTAATTGTTTTTACAGAATTAGCATAGAATGTACAAAAGGTAATTTCTAGTCGCGTTATATGTATGTATATCCGTACGTATATATGTACATATGTTCGTGTATATGTACATATGTACTTATGTATGTACATATGTACGTATGGATGTACATATGTACATACATATTTGCATAGGTAACCAGTTATTAGGTCGTTGGACCTATCGCTGCATACCAAACCTGGTATCCTGGCTTAATAGAACGCATGGCGAAGTAGATTTTTATCTGAGCCAGTTCTTGGGCTGTTTTAAGGCATACCTGTTTAAATTCAAACATGAGCACGACCCCTACTGCGACTTCTGTCTAAGTGGCGTGGAAGAAGATGTCCACCACGTATTCTTTGAGTGCCCTCGTTTCCATCGGCAGATGAACCAACTTAAACTTGCCGTTGGAGGGGTGTTTACGCCACAGTCAGTATTCGACTATATGGTGAAAGGAACCAGCGAATGGGCATCCACCAGCGATACACTAACTTCGATTTTGAAGGAACTGAGGGACCAAGAGAGACAGCGGCGTATCAGCCGTGCTTCAGCCAACTCTTAGCATAGCCGCGGACTGGAACTAAACTATGATGTTCACCAACCAAAGCGTAGGCGCGGACTGGAACCTAGGCCGTTCCAGCCGCTCGAGCAGTGCGGCTTAGAAAGTTGTGCTTTCAGACTGGAACCTAGGGCGTTCCAGCCCCTCAGGTGGCAATCTCGAAAATTTGTGAAATCGATAAATACGCGCGGACTGGAACCTATGGCGTTCCAGCCGCCCAAGTGGCAATATCGAAAAACTATTGCAATCGAAAATAGGCGCGGACTGGAACCTAGGGCGTTCCAGCCGCAAATAAAGTGCAGTTTCGAATTTCGTCCACACGGGGCGTTGGTGCGGATTGGAACCTAGACCGTTCAAACCGCAAAGGCAATATACATACGTATGCGGGCTTGAAACTCGTCGCATAAGGCATTTTAAGGTTTTTGCTCTTACTGTCTATAAAGGCGAAAATAATAAGTGGTATCTAAGAGATAAATGAATAAATAGTTAAAAAAGGGTAATTATCCTTAAACAAGACGTGGCAAAGCCTACCAGGCGTAGCCCAGGACTGAGTACAACCGACTGGAACGAACGTGCGAGTCTAGTGCTCAACCGCCTCCCGACGAAATACTTGACGGTGGTACCGGGGGGTTCGGTACTCGGACAGTAGGAGGTTTAGTTCGGGTTAAAGTCCCACACTGACGGGTATAGGCTTTCGATGCTTCCTCCTCGTTAAAAAAAAAAAAAAAAACCAGTTATTATTTTTTTACTCAGGCCGCTAGCGGGACATTATTTGCTATGTTGGGTTGTTGGTCGTAGGTGGCGTGAGTTCCGCTGCTTGGCGTTGGTATAGAACTCGATGTTAAGGTGGATGTCACGCGCAAGAGTGAGGTGGGGGTGCGATGAAAGAGTGCGCTTGAAACTCCCTTCGAAGAGAGTGAGGGGGTGATGACAACGAAGATGCGAAGAGTGTGTGAGATGACGTAGCGTTTCGCCCAACGATAATAAAGGGTGCGACAAATATCAACGATGGTAAAAGGTGCGACACTAGTTGCCGTCCCTGAACATCCTCCCCCTTGAAAGCCTTGCTTTCAACAATTACTCCTGTTCTGTAGGTGATTCGATAGGCAGCTTGCAAATCTTGGCAACTGCTCGTTTATGAGTCCCATCGGCAGTCCGTACTACGACGACTCGTACCATGCCGTCATCACCTGCCACTGTTTCTACAATGCGTCCCAATGGCCATTTCAATGGTGGGGTATTCTCGTCCCTTACGAGCATCAAATCATTAACCCTTACGTTTTCTCGGGCTATTCGCCATTTCGTTCGCACTTGCAACTCCCTTAAATATTCAGCTTGCCATCGCTGCCAAAACTGCTGCTGTAATGCCTTGAAACCTTTTCAGCTTACCCATATTGATGTGTGATAAAGATGGCTCTGGAAACTTTGACCAATCAAAAAATGTGCTGGAGTTAAGGCACGAAGATCATCTGGGCTGCTCGACAATGGTGTGAGGGGTCGGCTATTGATCATGGCTTCGGCTTGGCAACAAACCGTGTGTAGCTCATCGAAGCATAGAAT
Organism: Rhagoletis zephyria; assembly: GCF_001687245.7. Classification (NCBI taxonomy): domain Eukaryota; kingdom Metazoa; phylum Arthropoda; class Insecta; order Diptera; family Tephritidae; genus Rhagoletis; species Rhagoletis zephyria. The sequence goes on along the minus strand of NW_016162878.1, from coordinate 35,641 downwards.
ATTTGTTCCAACTGTACGACGTAGGTAGAATTTGGCTTGCTTCACAGCGCCTTCCCATAGCCCCCCAAAGTGAGGCGAACGTGGGGGAATAAACTTCCAAATTATCCCCTCCTCAACCATGAAGCCCTCAACCGCAGCGATGTGTTGTTGGGATTTGAATGATGTCAGCATCTCTTTAAGCTCGCGATTCGCTCGTACAAAATTTGTCGCATTATCGGAAAACATCGTATGGCATCTACCACGACGGGCGATAAAGCGCTTTAAAGCAGCTATGAACGCCATGGTAGTCAAGTCAGGAACAAGCTCAAGATGGACTGCTTTCGTTGTAAAGCAAATGAATACAGCAATGTATACCTTGACAGGGCCCTTACCTCGTACGCGTTGTGTGATGAGAAAAGGTCCACAATAATCGATGCCCGTTACCGCAAATGGATGTGACGGTTCAACTCGCTCCCGTGGCAGCGCTCCCATGAGTTGCTCTTGAAGCTGTGGCTTATTGCGATAACATAAAGTACAACGGTGTACTACTTGCCTTATTATGCTGCGAGCATTTATGACCCAGAATTTGTCTCTTACGATGCTCAGCAGCGTTTGGCACCCAGCGTGCGAATGACGACGATGAAGGTGTTCGATGATAGTGCGAACGAATGGGTGTGACCTCGGTAGTACAATGGGGTGCTTAGCGTCGAATGGCAGTGATGAATTGGTGATTCTCCCCCCAACGCGAATTATCTGGTTGTGTAGAAAGGGCGAGAGTAGATTTAAACTAGACTGTGGACTCACTCTGCCTTTCTGAAGCGCCTTGTATTCTTGAGGAAAGTATTGTTGCTGAAGGTAGCGAAGAACTAGCATCAAAGAGTCGTTCAATTCCGGAGTGGTTATGGCGCCAGGCTCAGTTGGTAATTTGCGAAGTTTGTCGAGGAAACGTTGAACGTAAGCAAATATTCGAAGAAGCTTAAAATAATTATTTACGAATTTGTGTTCAGCAACGATGTCTTCAACCTGCGTTACTAAAAGGGTGTGGTGTTGCTTGCGCTGCTCTGGCATATTAATAATGGCCTTCATTGGACTGGAAGGCCAGTGCTGTTGTTGTAATTGTATAAATTGTGGTCCGTGGAACCACAACTGGTTGTTGATGAGGTTGTGCACCGTCACTCCCCGCGACACTAAGTCAGCAGGGTTTTCCGAAGACGATACATGACGCCAAGTGTATCCCGCTGTGATCTGCTGTATTCTTGCTACCCTATTAGCTACAAATGTAGTCCAACGCGATGGTTCACCCTGTATCCACGACAGGGCAATCGTGGAGTCAGACCAGCAGTATATGTTGCGTGCATTAATAGTGAGTGTGGCTACCAATGATTCCAGTAATTCTGACAACAACAGAGCAGCGCATAATTCTAATTTTGGCAGGGTGGTCTCTTTAGTGGGCGCTACTCTTGACTTTGCCGCGATAAGCGATGAATGTGGGCCTCCATCAGCGTTAGAAACAGCATATACGCACGCTCCGTAAGCCTTGGTACTCGCATCTGCAAAGGCATGCAATTCAGTGCTAGAGTTAAAACATACGAACCTTGGAAGATGAATTTTTTCGATGAAGGTGAGTTGGTTACATATATCGGCCCATTGTGTTTGAATCGCCAGAGGTACACTTTCGTCCCAGGTTAAGCGCAATTTCCATAATTCTTGCATCATTATTTTGCATGGGACGATGATGGGGTTTATAAGGCCGAGTGGGTCAAAGAAGCTGGCTATTTGCGAGAGTATCATGCGCTTGCTGGCCTTCTGCAGCCGTTTCTGAGACGGTGTGTATGAAAAAAAGAAACAAGCGGTAGCAGGCGACCACTTTAATCCTAACGTTTTGATGTAGGCAATGTTTTCAACGTTTATTACGGGTTCCTTGTCCGTCTCTGAAACGTCGTCGATAATGCTCTGATGATTTGCTGCAAATTTTCGAAGAGGGAACCCTCCCTTGGCGAGTAAATCGATGACTTCCCTTTTGATTGCTTTGACTTCTTCAATTGTGGCGCCCCCTGTCATCAGATTGTCGACATAGAAGTCTCGCAGAGTGACAGTAGCTCCAATTGGGTGGGTGGAGATGTTGTCGTAAGCCAATTGCTGTAGACATCTCACTGCCAAAAACGGAGCACAACTAGTTCCGTATGTTACTGTCTGTAGCTGATAGGTGGTCACCGGCTCGCTTGGAGAATTTCGCCATAAGATGCATTGCCATTTCGCATCTCTTTCATCGACCATAATTTGCCGGTACATTTTCGTTATGTCGGCCATTAAAACATAACGATGTGTGCGAAAACGAAGCAATATTGTAAATATATTGTCTTGCAATGTCGGACCAACGCGGAGAATTTGGTTGAGGGCAATGCCGTTGTCGGTACGGCAAGAGGCGTCAAACACAACACGTGGCCTTGTAGTCGAACTGTCCGTCTTGGTAACGCAGTGGTGTGGGATGTACGTACCTACTTTCGATGACAATTCGCTTGGTGAAATCTTGACCATGTGTTGTAAATCGATGT